>NC_071441.1:77357903-77637244 GCF_017976375.1 Cuculus canorus
AATGGAATGAGGTTGCCACTGGGCTTGTGCAAAGAAAGGATTGTATTAGAAAGAAAGCGTGGCATTTGTGGTTTGTGGACCTTACCACGACAGTTCATTGCAATGGCATTATCCAGGAAATCTGTGGCTTTTGGGGTGTTTTATGTGTTCTGTAGAAATGCGCAGGCTTTGAGAGTGCAGTCTGACTGTGATAAGGGTCTTCTGAAGCTAGTGCAGCTTTCCTATGTGTGGCTTCCCAACTTATAAAGAGGGCAACATATCTAAAGAGTTTCAAAATCAACGAGGAGAGAAAAGATATGCTGGGAATGTGACAAGTAAGATCTAGAATGCAGGTGATTCGGATTGATGCCCAGATTGTTTCCTATGTGATGAGATGAATGAGGTTATAATATCATTTTCTAATGTAAAATTATTGCAGGTCTCACCAGAAGAGACTATGTTGGAGATTCTTATTACAAGAAAGACATTGGGGGGCTGAGGCGTGTCCAGAATAGGACAACAAAGATGGAGAAACCTCTGGAGCACAGGGGTTCTAAAAGCAGCTGAGGGACCAGAATCTGTTTAGTCTGAAGGAGGGGAGGCTGAGGGGAGACCTCATGGCTCTCTGCAGCTCTCAGAAAAGAGGTTGCGGTGAGGTGGGTGCTGGTCTCTTCTCCCAGGTAACAACAGATAGGTCAAGAGGAAATGGCACCAGAAGAGGTTTAGATTGGATATTAGGAAAAATTTCTTCACCAAAAGGATTGTCAAACACTGGCAGAGGCTGCCCAGGGAGGTGGTTGAGTTGCCATCTTTGGAGGCATTTAAGGGATGTGTAGATGTGGTGCTTAGGAACATGGTTGAGTGGTGAAGTTGGCAGAGTTGGGCTGACGGTTGGACTTGATGACCTTAAAAGTCTTTTCCAACCTAAACATTTCTTTGATTCTATGATCTATTGCCTTGATCAGTTAAAACTGAAATGGATAATGACAGCCTTTGAAGTCTTCTGCAGGGTTATCTCAGGTCACTAGGTAAGGTTACCCTACTGTAGCTGTCTTTGTATGGATGTGGGACCTCATGTGCAAAGATCTGGGACCTGATGCCACACATCCAACTTGACGTCTGCTCTTGGAGATTAATGGGATCGCTGAAGATGAGAATAACATTATGGAATTGGCAAGATTTCAAGAAAGATCTTTTTTTTCCTTCAATGTCTATCCCAAAGCACTCTTAAGAAAAAGGAGGTGCGTACTGGAGAAGTTATTCAGCCAGGGGCTGCGCTACCTCAGCAATGCTTGAGTGAGATCCCATGTATGCAGAGGAACGGCCAAATGTGGATGTTTCTTCCTTGGTTTTTCTCACCCCAAACAGGGCCATGCTTGTCCTGATTTGGGCTGACACATGATTGTCTACTGTTGTTCGCTTCAGTTGTTGGGATGCCTAGAGGTAAGCACAGTGCTGGTTGTAGGCTAATGAACCACGTGTATTTGATATAGCGGTCCTGCATGTGAAACAAAGGCTGTGCCAGAAAGCTGGAGGAGAGCACAGGAGAAGAAAATTCTCCATTAGCAACAGCTGCACAGTGAGCAAAATCCAATAACCTCAACGGTGTGAAGCATCTGAACATGAGCCAGCAGTGTGCCCTGAACATGAGCCAGCAGTGGGCCCAGGTGGCCAAGAAGGCCAACGGCATCTTGGCTTGTATCAGAAATGGGGTCACCAGCAGGTCCAGGGAGGGGATTCTCCCTCTGTACTCAGCACTGGTGAGACCGCACCTCGAGTACTGTGTTCAGTTCTGGACCCCTCACCACAAGAAGGATGTTGAGGCTCTGGAGCGTGTCCAGAGAAGAGCAACGAAGCTGGTGAGGGGGCTGGAGAACGTCTGACGAGGAGCGGCTGAGAGAGCTGGGGTTGTTTAGCCTGGAGAAGAGGAGGCTGAGGGGAGACCTTATTGCTCTCTACAACTACCTGAGAGGAGGTTGTGGAGGGGAGGGAGCTGGCCTCTTCTCCCAAGTGACAGAGGACAGGACAAGAGGGAATGGCCTGAAGCTCCACCAGGGGAGGTTCAGGTTGGATATCAGAAAAAAATTCTTCACAGAAAGAGTCATTGGGTACTGGAACAGCTGCCCAGGGAGGGGGTTGAGTCGCCTTCCCTGGAGGTGTTTAAGGAACGGGTGGATGAAGTGCTTAGGGACATGGTTTAGGGAGTGTTAGGAATGGTTGGACTCGATGATCCAATGGGTCCTTTCCAACCTTGTGTGATTCTGTGATCCTGTGATCTTATTGTCACCATGGCAAAAATAACTTTTTAGGAGGGGTTCAGTAAAGTGGCAGGAGCAGAGGTCCCAGGTAGACGTGTGTGTGTCATGATGGATGGCATGGCTTGGGTAGATAGTAGCTAACTTCACTGAACTTCAGGCGTGTAATTCACTGCTCTGAAATATTGATATTGCTCCACCTAATGACAGGAGCTCCACACTGGAAAATGTCTTAAGGTTTGCAGTTAAATGAGGAGCAATCATGTTAACAAAGGTAACACAAACCATTAGGAAATCTCTATGCCGCATCTCTGCATGTGGATGCTATTAAAGTGTCAACTCCGCATGAATACCAATATTAACAGTGTAGTCAAACTTTAATGATTTATAACAATAGGTGCTATATCAGCACAGAGAGGAACCAGAAAAGGAAAAGCAAACCTGGAGGGAAACAGATGATGAGAGAAGATAATACGAGTGATGGAACTTGAAAGCAAAATACAGACTACTGCAATAAGGAAGAAGTGCTTTTCTATGGTGTGGTAGAGGATATTTGAGCTGAAAACTTTTGAGTGGTACCCGAGGGTATAAATTTTCTGTTCTTTTCATAGAATCATAGAATGGTTTGTGTCAGAAAGCACCTTGAAGCCCATGCAGTTCCAACCCCCCTGCCATGGGCAGGAACTCCTCCCACCAGATCAGGGTGCTTGCTATGATATTTGCTGCTAAAATAACATGTCGTGTGGCAGAGCACGTCAAAATGGCAAACATAAACATGGGCTAATTATTATTTAGCTGCTGGAATGGTCTATGCATAAGGCAAAGTTGTCTCTAAGCTCTTGCATGTTCAAGTCTGACCCTGCAATGATGTCTGTGGCCACGTTCCTTCTCTATCTGCCTTGTTTTGCATCGCGTGAGAGTTCATTTCTGCTCTGACTCCAGCGTACTTGGCAAAGTGTTGGATTCACACCTGAAATGGGAGGTAGTGAAGAGTAGCACGAGGAATATGTAGTTTGGTCCCTGGTCTGTTTCATTCCATCACTCATTTGAAATATTAATTCATCAACTCATGTTTAAGAGTCAGCATCCAAACAACACTATCCCTCTTCTGGTCCTCAAGAACAAAAAGAAAAGAAAAAGATGTCTGGTACTTGTGTTTTTAGGGGAGGAGTTGGTGAACGCTGACAGCGATTGAGAACTGCACCATGGTTTCATTCTGAACAGGCCATAGCTGAGGTGGTAAGGCGGAAATAAACGTCCTTAATTCTGCCAGAACAGCGTTTTTCTTTGCCTTGTCATTCCCATTTCATTGAATCATTGAATGATAGAATCACAGAATGGTTTTGAGTGAAAGGGACCTCAAAGCCCATCCAGTTCCACCCCCTGCCATGGTCAGGGACACCTCCCGCTGGATCAGGGGCTCCAAGCCCCATCCAACCTGGCCTGGAACCCCTCCAGGGATGGGGCAGCCACCACTGCTCTGGGCACCCCGGGCCTGGGCCTCACCACCCTCACAGGAAAACATTTCTTCCTAAGACGTTGTCTCAATCTCCCCTGTTCTCACAGTCTTGAGTTAATAAGGAGCTGGAAGATATCATTCTGTTCGTCAGCTGTAGGGGTGATCCATGATGCTTTTAGTGGATCCTGGTGGAGATGGCATCAAAGTCACAGCAGCTGTTCAGCTCCTCATCTCCACGTCTACCATAGGCCTGGCCCTGCACTGATTAAAGTTTTGTGCTGCATTATTTGTTGGGGTTTTTAGGTAAACTCCTCTTCAGTTTGCAGTAAATTCAATTTAGAACAGTAATAAAGGAGAGGAAATTATAAAACATAAGGGCAGTGAGCAGTGATGTCCATCCTGCGTCTGACCATCGCACTGTGGCACGAGCGCTGTGCCACCGTAGTCTGCCATGGATGTTTCTGAGCGGTTTGATGCTTCGCTATGTAAAATATCAAACAAGTGCATCAGTCTCTTCCTTCAGCTGTGCTCATTCTTTTACAGTGATTTGAGATGGGGTTAGAGAGCTCTTTTGGGAAAGCCGGGGTGATATGAGAATGTAGACACACAGAGAAGGAAAGGATCAGCGGCTTTACGGATGCCTAACTGATACATTTTGTCAGGATCAAGTGTGCTACCAGAGGATACATAGCCAGTCTGGGGAACTCCGGGACAGCCGATGAGGAAGCAGAGCTTAGAATCATAGAATCGTGGAATCATTAGGGTTGGAAGGGACATTAAAGGTTATCTAGTTCCAACCTCCCTGCCATGGGCAGGGATATCGCACTAAAGCAGGCTGCCCCAACCACAGCTTGGGGGTGCGCAGTCCCCACTGCAGCCCAGGACAGTGCTGGTGGGCAGTGCTGATTCCCCCTTCACGCTGGAGGGAAGCAGAGGGGGACTCAGCTTCCTCATCCAGGTGGCTCCGTGAAGTAAGGCGAATTACCGTGTCTGCTGTGAGTGGTCTTTCCCACTTCTGATACCTTCCAGCTTTTCTCTCCGCGTGCATTAGCACTGCCTTCTTTCACGCTGCCTTCTTCCAGCAGCTCTCATTCACCACCTTTGCAAACAGCCCCACTGCCACAGCTGTCCAATCCCGTTCTGCCCCATCTCTGAGCCCAAGCTCAGCCCACGCTGTCCCGTAACATCTGGCAAACGTCTTCACCAGGCTTTCTGCCAGTGAGAACAGCCGCCTGGCTTCTTTCCCCACATCATCGCCCACTGTGGTTACAGCACCACCAAAACTCCGGTGTTCCTATTGCTTTTCTCGCTCCCTCTCCAGTCACTTGACTCTATAATTGCATTATTCAGCCACAGCCCCGCAAGGCATTTTGTGAGGGCACGGCAGCATAAGGAGTAAAACCGCACCACCTCGCAACACCTGCACTTGCTTTCTGTGCTGCGGTTTTAATAAGGGCTTTGGCTGTGGTCGGAGTCGCAGTGTAAGGAATCACGCGCTGGTCAGAGGTGAAGAGAGCACATTTTATTCAGAGTAAATACTTCCTGTGGTTTCGACGGGGAGATGGAAAGCAGCTGATGATGGTAACAGCATTACTATGCAACTCTTGCCTTAGCAGCAGAGCTGGCCACTTAGCTCAGACACTGCCTGTGTGTATGTTTGCACGCGTATCTCTGTGTGTGAGCATGCGCTGGTATCAACAGGAGACACTTGTCAAGTTGGTTGCTGGACGCAAGCCCTGAAGCTACAGCTCGTCACGGGTAGGAATGCAGCTAGATTTTCTTATTTTGGGGTTTTATGCTATTTATTCAAACAATAGTGGAGGGATCTTTGCTCTCTCATTCTTCTCCACAGTCATGGGCTGATCTTGTGCCTGTGGCTTGGCCCCGTGTGCCTCCTCTCCCTCCTCCTCTGCTCAAAAACAGGCCCAGTTTTAGCTCCTTTCATAGAAATTTCTCAGTTTTCCAGAAAATATCCCTGGAGGGCACATGCACGTGAAGTTACTGGATACCAGGACAGCTGACTTCCCAACATATGATAGCTTGTTTGTATAATTAAATCCAAGACCCCAAACTTTGATTAACTTTTTGATTAACTGAGCGTCACCCACAGTGACGGATTTACTTTCAGAGTGAAAGGGGGAAAAACAGGGCCAGTAAAAGCCAATGTGGAGCTTAAAGGGACTGGGAAGATCATGGGGAGAGTGAGGCAGTGGGAACAAGTGGGAAGGGAGGTTGGGTATTGGTACCTGCTACTGTCAAAGCTGTGACACTTAATGGGTTGCAAGAGGCGAACTGGAATGGGAATTTGAGACTTGATAGTGATTGCATTTAGCACTCAGGAGAAGGGAGTTTAGGATCCTAGAGTCAAAAGGCCCTGCACCTCGGTGTAGCCTTTTCTGTAATGAGAGGTTAATTAATAAATGACTGAGTAAGAGAGGAAGGGATTTGCACATCTCTTCCCCTCCGGTGGTCACACTAGCGGGTGGGGGGTAACAGGTCTACCCAGGAACGCTTTGCTTGGGGCTGTATACCGGAATCTGAGATGAGAGCTGGGAAGCGATGGCCAGGTGCTAACATGTCACTGGTGTTTGGTGGGAAAGCAGGGAACGGCATCCCCAGCCCGAGATGTGTGCGGGAGTCAAGACAAAACCCAAGTCCCTTCTGACCGTGGAACAAATGCTGGGTTTTCTAATGTGTAACAGTGATGGGGTAAAAGGGTTCTTAAATACCACTGAGGGACTAAATAACAACTCAGAGAGGTTTTTCACTGTCTTCAAAATGACAATGACATTGAAGGTAGTGTATCAAAAGAGACTGTAATCCAAGCAAATGGCACAGACCAGCGATGCAGATAATCCCCCTTGTTCCTCTTCACCTTAAGGAACTGAGGGCAGCCCATATATCCTGAATCTGCTTTTATTTCCAAGAGCCAAACACTGGCTTTGGTTTAAATATGAAAAAGGCAGAGATGGAAGATAATTGTGCCAGAAAGTTTGAAAATTTACTTCCAATGTGTTTATTTAGAGTTGTGATTTGTTTTCGAACTTATTTTTGCTCAAACTGGGAATTGTGTCTTCTGTGAACACAGTCATGGTGAACTCAGTTATTGAATACGTTTTGAACAAATGAATCCTGTCAGTAACCATTTTGGGTGGGTAAGGGTTTGGTTTGGTTACATTTTAAGGACTTTCTTCGGAAAAAAAGTATGAAGCCTTCCTAGAACAAATATTTTAATCCATTCTGACGTTCAGACCACTAACAAATGAATTTGAATATGGCATTCATTATCCATCTGCCTGTGCCTGCATGAGCGAATGGGAGGTGGTGTCCCTGCTGTAGCAGCAAGCGGAGGAGCAGCTTTTCCCTGCAACAATGCCTGAGCAATGTTTCACACCCCGAAGTCAGAGCAAGCACCATCGATCCCAGCTATGCTCCAGAGGCTCAGAAGGGAAAAGTAAAGCAGCATTGATTTGGAAATAGTAGTAATGGAATTGGGGGTGGTGTTTGCTAGGAACGGATAAAAATGAGTGACCTTTCTGGTGCGCTCTATCTGCTTAAATCAAATCGTAATAAATGAGGCAGCGTTTTCAGACAGACTAATCAATAGGCTGGCGTTGTCAAGGAACCTCATATCACATAAGCTAACTGGGTTGGACTTCATCGTGAGTTGCAGCCTTGTGCAGCACCATGTAGTCTTTGGGAGCCTCAGGAAAGCTCAAAGCATCCAGAAAACGGAGGGGTGATTTTGTTCAAAAAGCAACTTTTGTGGTGAAAAGCCCTGGGGAGCATTTGCTACAGCTCCCCTGCCCCACATCACCTCTCAAATGACCAAGTGGGTGAGTGGGAGAGAGAATCTGGACTGAAATGTCTTTGGAGGGGTACTAAAAACATACCTTTCCTGAGAAATGAGGAAATATGAGGTATGCTGGGAGGGAGAGGGGAGGGCTTGTTCAAAACCTGTAGGGAGTCGTGGAGAAAAGGCCCTTAAATAGTAATTCTCTGTCTCAATATAGGAGGAATTGACCTGATTATAGGGAGTGAAAAGCTTGGAGTGGATTAATTATGGCAGTGCAGTAGGGACTGTTAGCAGTGTGATGATGATTGAACCTTCCAAATGCTGGAAAATGTTAACCTGGAGCACTTTCCAGTTTGGACCTACAAGTCTCAGGTTGTTACCCTTAATCATACAGGTGCCTGCTCTGATCCTCTGGCTCCTGTATAGCGCCCAGTGCATGGGAAGGATGGTGGTGGTACCTAAGTAATGACTGTCAGTGCTTCAAAAGGAGCGTGGAGGGGCTTGTCTTGTATAAATTTAGCTATCTAGCTTGGTAACCTTATAGAAAGGCTATGTAGAACCTCTTTGTATCACAAAGTTCTCAATACAGTTAATATTAATATGTAACTGTCTATACACTACGTAGAGATTGTGGCATTCATATATTGTGTACTTGGGAGAGTACGGACTTCATGTGACAGGCTTGACTGGTCCACCCCTTCATATGAAGTCATCTCACAATCCAATTATTTCTTTTTTTTTTGTGAGAACTTCATTAGTTGATCCAATTTTGCTGTGAAGGCTTGTTTTTTCCGGGCACCGGTTTGCTAGCTGTAAGTTTTATTTTACCATGTTTGAAACATTCTGCACAATAATAACAATAATAATAGTACTTTGCACCTCTGCAGCAGTCCTTTCACACAAAGAACTGAGAGTACTTTAGGGAAATTCTCAAAGTATACGCAACAATAAATCAAAGCTAGCTGTCATATTGCTACTTGTGCCTACCAAAAATTCATAACCATTACTGGCCTTTATTTTTTAGATAAAGACATAAAGGGTGCAGGTGATGCACACTGAATTAGTGGCTAAGATCAGCGCCACTTTACTGATTTAGTTCCAATACTAAATGGTTGTTGGAGGGGTTTTCTTCCTAGTTAAGCTTAATTTATCCTTTTCTTTCTTTCTTTCCTTTTTTATTTACAATCCATTTCCTCTGTGTTTTCTGTCTAATTATTAAGAGTAATGTCACACCCCTTTCCCCAGCAGCATTCTACATGCTGTTCTTCACTGTAATTATATTTTGCACTTAAATAATAGTTTTCACTCAGATTTCAAAGTGTTTTACAAAGGTGGTAAAATTTTCTCTGTGCAGCCTCAGAAATGCAGAGGTGTGTTATGAACTTGGTGTTCCCCCAAGACTGGAATTTGCCCTTTCTGGGCAGAAACAGAGCTGCCATTTCACAGCTATTATTCACCCTTCTTCCCTGGACAGACCCTTTCTTTTACGCCATCATGAAAATGTGTTCCTACAGTCTTAATTCTGGCTGCCGGTAGATTATGTGCATCCTTTCTCCTCTTTCGGTCCGTTGGGTGCTGCTCATCCCAAGGGATACACTCAGCACGTGAAGTGAAGAGGTGGACCTGCTCATGAGGGCTCCAAAAACTGGTCAGCTTTTTTGAGTTTAAGGAATGCATAATTCTTTTTTTTTGTCGAATTTCAAAGGCAAAACGTCTGTCTGTGGGTATTTCTCACTGCTGAATATCATGGGGTATTACAAGAGAGAAATACCAGACCTTTCACCTTCCGTACAATTTGTCATCTCCTTCTCTGGCATAGGCAAGAAGTTCCAATCCGTGGGCCAGTGCTATTCTCTCTCGTCTCAGTTCCTAAAGGGCCAGTCACCGTTGTCAGGAAAATTTCTGTTCAGCCTTACTTTTGACATACCTAAATCTCCACAGAAGGACTTCACCAAAGAGGCACTGTCCAATCCCCCAAAAAATAACTGGATAACTTGTTCCTAACTGGAACAAGATTTTGGAGGAAATGCATGCTTGTCTTAAAATAGTATTAATAATGGGGAAATAATTCAATGTGGCAGAGTCAAGGTGTGATAGAACATTTATTCCTTCACACATGACAAGAAAAAATGTGTTTATGTTTATGTGGCAGCGTAAGATTTATGGTATCATTAACTATTCATTTCCCTGGCTTTAACTGCTTGTGGTTTCTAGATGATGTGACAGACAATTGCGTTGCTTTCATTTAGCAGACTTAAAAGTTGAGGTTTGGTTTTCAAATGGTATTTTGGGGGCCTTGGACTTTATGCAGGGATAATTTACTACACCAAGGAGAGAATAAGCATACCTGAGGTCCCCCATTGTTTCAAGAACAGATCCTATCCCTCCAGATTGCTGCAATAGGGTTGTTGAGGAGCGTTTTCTGCTTGCACACTGGAAGCTGCCTGACAGTTTCACCTTCTTCGTACACACTACTTACCTTTCATTATTCCTCACCGTCCGCTTCCTTCAAACCTCCCATGACTGTAACCCTTCTTCACACTGCTTTCTCCGTGCCCCACTCTATGCCTATATCGCATTTATCAGGCGACAAGTGAAGATTGCACCCTGAAGATGGGCTGAACGGGTGAGGAGGGGGTTGGCATGGCTCTTAGACGTTCAAAGCATAACACCAACCTAATGCATTCGCTGCTAATTCAATAATGTATTTCACACCCCAGAAGTGCCTTTTTGTCAGTGCTTATTCTCAGCACCTAAAAGAAGGCCTCTTTAATGCATATTTTATGACTGTGTAGTGCAGCAAGGGAGAAGGCATTATTATTTGGAAATCTCTATGTCAGTACACATTAAATTGGGACTTAGTCATGGGTAATTAGCAAGCATTGACCCACACAGTGATTTATACCATATTTCATGTGCTAAAAATAGTCATTTTCCTGGAGAACAAAAGTCCTGCATATTCAAGGCAGGATGGTTCTGGCAGGATGCTCGAGCCAAGCAGGAGTGGCTGAAGAAGGGTAGAAACACGATTGTTCCCCACACCTTTCAGGAATTGGGACACAGACCGGAGGTGCAGCCCCAGAGACCAAAACTCAACGTTGTTTACTTAAATGCAGAGGTTACTAAAACCTCTGATTCTGTTTAAAGCTGGAGAGTAATAATTTACATTGCACTGAGATGTAGTGAATTGTAATTAAGCAAGCATCATTAAGCAACTGACCTTCCAGACGCAGACCAAGTTGGTTGTTTGTTTCAAAAGACTTCTGAACAGGGGGAAGAAAGTGTGCAAGTATGTGTATATGTGTGTGCATGTGTGTAAACAAGCTGAAATGGTAATTATTGCACCATTGTGCCGGTCTTTTTGCTGTCTGTCCCACCGACACCAGCAAGGAGGTAGATTTATTCTAGCTCCAGTACTTCAGAAGAAACAGGGAAGAAAATCAAGATGTGATGTCACTTCTGTTAATAAGATTGTTTCTCTTATTGACTCACTAGGACAGTCAATAGGCAAAACCACTCTGAGTGGTGATCTGCCCCAGCAAAATCTTCCAGTGATGCTATCCTAACTGCAAAAATAGATGCAGGGACTGCATTTACACTCGATGCTTTGTGCTGTCTATTGATATGCACACAGAAAATCAAATGATGAAATGTTGGGGGTTTTTTTGGGTTTTTTTTTTGGTTTTTTGGGGTTTTTTGTATTTGGCACAAGAATAGAAACAAAATCAGTCTGGAAATGCTGCACTATCTGTGCCCATGGCCACCAGTGAGAAGTGGCATGGGCAAGGTTTGCGTGCTGGGGAAGTAGATCAAAGCTTGGGAATATTTTCTCCCCTTACACTTTCATAGAATTGTAGAATCAGTAGGTTGGAAAAGACCTTAGAGATCATCAACTCCCACCATACCTGTCTACTACTAAATCACACCCCCAAGCACCTCATCTACCTGCCTTTTAAACACCTCCAGGGATGGGGACTCCACCACCTCCCTGGACAGCCTCTGCCAGGCCTTGAGAACCCTTTCTGTGAAGAATTTTTTCCTACTGTCCAATCTAAACTTCCCCTGATGCAGCTTCATGCCACTCCCTCTTGTCCTATCACCTGTCACTTTGGAGAAGAGATCAACACTCACCTCTCTGCAACCTCCTTTCAGGTAGTTGTAGAGAGCCATGAAGTCTCCCCTCAGCCTCCTCTTCTCTAGGTTAAACAAACCCAGTTTCCTCAGTTACTCCTCATAAGACTTGTTTATCAGCACCTTCACCAGTTTCGTCACTCTTCTCTGGACACGCTTCAGCCTCTCAAGGTCCTTCTTGTAATGAGGGGCCCAAAACTGAGCCCAGGATTTGAGATGCAGTCTCACCAGTGCAGAATACAGGGGGAGAATCGCTTCCCTGCTCCTGCTGGCCACGCAGTTTCTAATACAAGCCAAGAAGCCATTGGTCTTCTTGTCCACCTGGGCCACTGCTGGCTCATGTTCAGCCACTGTCAACCAACACCCCAGGTCCTTCTCCTCCAGGCAGCTCTCCAGCCACTCTTCCCCAAGCCTGGAGCTGCACGGGGTTGTTGTGTCCCATGTGCAGGACTCAGCACTTGGCCTTGTTGAACCTCACCAGGTTGGCCTCAGCCTGTTCAGATCCCTCTGCAGAGCCTCCCTAACCTCCAACAGGTCAACACTTCCTCCCAGGATAGTGTCATCCCCAAACTTGCTAAGAGTGCACTCGATCCCCTCATCCAGATCATTGATAAAGATACTGAAGAGGACTGGACCCAGCACCAAGCCCTGAGGACACCGCACGTGACCGGGAAACACCGCTTGTGATCAGAATAGGTATAAACATTCTCCTTTGGGCTGGAGCTGCAGTACATCTTGGTCTCCATTTACCTGCCAGTGATAGGTTTCCTTGTCTAGGTTGAATGCAATCTTTAAAAAATTTTTAAGCCCAAAATCAGATTCCTCTGATTTTCCTCAGTATTGTCCCTCTGCCAGTGCATCTCCTTTGACGTGGTGGTGTGCTCCTCAAAGGCAGCAGTATACAGAGCTGCAGCTGGGTGGTGATTACTAACAAGCAATTACTTTTTCAACATGGTTTCTTTCAGTGGGATTAGGTTGGTGTTTGATCTAACCAGCCCTAACTCTTCCCAGCTATAAATGGTGCTTTATTGCCAGGTTTGAAAAGAAGCCCTGTGTCCTGAGTTATGGATGCAAAGAGCTTTCATTAACGAATTTTTCAACTTTAGTAACCCAGGAAATTGAAAATGGGGGAAAGAGAGGAGCAGAGAATATATTCTTGTTATGAAGCAAATGCATCCAAGATCCAGAAATAAAAGATTGTAAATTAGCTACTGGGTGTTTTATGTTCTCTATTTTGACTTGTCTCTTTTCTAGTTTTTCATTAATGAGACTGGCTTAAAAATTACGGCCCCATTCCTGCAATAACTGCTATGGATACCGGAGTGATGGGCCAAATATATCTGAAGGATGGAAAAAAACCCAGAGGTACATGGGTAGCAGATGCACGGAGCACTTTATTCTGTTATTTTGACAGAGGTGGGGCGGTGACAACAGTGCTGTCCTGCTCTGTGACTGGACAGGTAGGAATGGCGATCTGCGTTGGAACAAGCTGCCCAGGGAAGTGAGACTCCACCAGAAAGGAGGCTGTGGTGAGGTGGGTGTTGGCCTCTTCTCCATAGCAACAAGCAGCAGGACAAGAGGAAAGGGTTTCAAGTTGCGACGGGGGAGATTTGGATTGGATATCAGGAAATATACCATCACAGAAAGAGTAAAGCACTGGCAGAGGTTGCCCAGAGCAGTGGTGGAGTCTCCATCCCTGGAAGGGTTAAAAAACTCTGGCTGTGGCACCTCAGGACATGGTTTAGTAGGCATGGTGGTGTTGGGCGGATGGTTTGACTGGACGACCTTAGAGGTCTTTTCCAACCTTAACGAATTCTATGATTCAATGGCTGCAGCCTGAAAATGAGCAATGTCCCATAATCTTGCTGGGAGCTTGTGACACTGTTTGGATTCATTCTGCTCCAAGCATTTAAGAATTGTTCCAGGCTGTTTTGTGTTCCAACCCAGATGATGAAGGCTCAATCATGGTTTTGGCCAAGTCACACAATCCAGAAATCCCAGGCTGTGAAGGGCAATGTGGTTCCCATTTCAGCTGTGTAAAAAGCTCCTGTAAAAATGAGCTGCCAGCCCTCAGCATTCCTGAGTCTATCCAATTTTTTTACTCTAGAGATTGAAGAGTTTAGCCTTGATGACTTCTGTCACCATACTGTGTGAATAATAATCATTCACTCAATGAGAGGGACATGCTGGAATCCGTGAGTCAATGCCCGGAAAGCCTGCAGAGCTGGAAAACAGCTGAGGAACGCAAGGTCTATTTTTTATTAACAAAATGAACCAACTTACACTTTTCTCAACTTTAAATTTTAATGAGGCAACAAAAATGTTACTGCTTTTCAGTGATTTCACTCTAAATGGCAAATCCATGTTTTTCAGGTTATGTCTAAGGTATGCGATTAAATATTGCGTGCAGGGCATGTTTCCCATTTCCTTGCTTCCTCACTGTTCCCACTGCAGGTGCTGGTGAATTTGGAGCAGGTAAAGTGTGGGATGTGATGTCCCCTAATAGAGGAGGAGATTCCAGCGTAGCTGATGCAAGCTCCAGGGAAGCACCATGGGGTCATATCACCCCAGCGAGCTTGATCAGTTCTGACTCGCTTAGTTTTGTGTTTGTTGTTATATGTTGTTCCTCATCTTTGGTTTACTGGTTACCCTGCATTTTGTGCCTCGCTGGTTTGCATGACTGTGAGGAGGAATTAGAGGTATAAGTTAAAAATAGAGACAGAAATGCTTCTTTACGCAACAAGGAGTGAGTTTGCGGTCAGAGCTGCTGTTGCTGTGGAGGCAGGTGATATCAGCGGGGGAAAAAAGGTTTAGAGCAGTTTGAGGGTGGTGGCAGGTCAATAATCAGGTGTTAGGGGACTAGGTGGGATGCAATCTCTACTATCACTCATACAACAATTGTGGGTGCTAGGGTGCAGGAAAGTTGGCTTGGTCGTCAAGCCTTCAAGTTAATTGGTCTGAGTTGGAGGAGAGCTGCTGTTAGTGGAGGTCTGTCTGGGTGATGGACCCTTCACCCTGCCCTGCCCCAGCCCATGCAAAGGCTTGTGGGTGCTGTGATGGGCAGATATCCTGAGAATGTACACTTCGGGAGGAGAGAAAAGCTTTGCTATGGCAAATCCAGAACTATAATGAACAGAATACTGAAGTGGGAATGATGTTTCTATGCAACGTAGGAAGGTAGATCTTTTTACACCAGTGAAGGATTAAGATGCTTACCTTAAGATGTAAAGAAAGGGAAATAGATCAAAACTCTTACACAGCTTTTGGCAAAACCATAAGAAACTAATCTTTTATTGTGTTAATTTAGCTATAGTTAAACCTTTTACTTTAATTAAATGCCCTGCTGTGGAATTTCACAGGCAGTGGCAACGTGGTTCCCATGCATTGGCTTTTCCCTTCTCTGTTATGCCTTATTTCTACCAGAACTCATCATTGTCTGGGCATATGTGTGCCCAGACATCAGCACACGTTTGGGGTAGCAGCAGGTAGTAATGTCTAACCTGGCAGATGTTACTGTCCACAGGCAACACAAAATCCCCTTGGCTGTCTCTCAGCCAGAATTATGGAATTGTTTATTTTGGAAAAGACCTTTGAGATTGTTGAGTCCAACCATAAAAGCCACCAAAAAGACTCTAGTGTATGCACGGTAAAGTAGTCATGCGATTTCTGAAGAGAAGGATCTTCCTTTAATTAAAACTCTGTAGACCAATATTATCAGCACTGAAACGCAAGCTGGTGTAAAGCGGAGTCGATCGCTTCTGAAAGAAATGGCTGAAAAAGGAGTTTAAAAGTACAATTTGGGCAAAGAGGTGAGTTTGCATTCCTAATTCCAAGTCCATTAAACCATTTATAACACCTTTTTTTTCCAGCATGGTGGTCCTTTGTTTCAGTCTGCAGCCTGAACTTTGCAAAGGTTGCCTAATCCATTCCTGATTAAATATGTGATTGCAGGCCCTGATTATGTGTGCGCTTGTTTGTGCGTCACCTAGCTCTGGTGGCGAGGGGCCCAGGAATTGGTGCAAACTAGATTTCTGCAAACAGAAAAGCTGCCTGACGGGAGGATTTCAGCTGTAGCTGAAGAGTAAATTAAGAAAAGCTGCTGCTTCCTCAAATGTATGAGTGCTGGTACATATCAAACCCTCTTGTAAGTGGCCCATTTGTACTGTCTTCCTGAGCAAAGCATGAGAAACGGCTGTGGTCCGTCCTTGCAAGTAGCAGCTAAATTTAAGCCACAAATCCAAATGCGGTCGGTGGCTCCTGGAGAGCGGGAGCTGCTCCCAGCAAACAGCTCGAGTGCCAGGGCAGACTCCTTTCCTTCCCTCTGTTTTACCACCTCACAAGCCAGGTTAGGCCATTGCAGGCTTTATTTTTCCCTGCGGATGAGCTGGGCTCCGTGAGGCACACGGCGGTGGGATTTGCGATGGGTCACTCCACCGCTGCTATGCAGCAAACACATCGTATCAATGAGGAGTAATTCAGGGGCCTGTTTTGCAAGGAATGGATTTAAGCTCTATTGACAGAGCTGACTTTTATCTCTGAATTAGTCTCACATAAAATAATTGCATTTAAAAAGGACTCAGCAGGCTGCTGTTATCAAAACCTTTTGAAAGGTCTGTTCTGTTTGATATTTCCGTTTGGCTTTTTTTTGAACAACATCAAAGAAAAAAAAAAAAGAAAAAAACCCAGAAAAAAAACAGAAAAAGAAAGAAGGAATTGATAAGAGACGTTGCAGTACACACTAGCTTACCCGTGTCCCCTGCTGTTAAAATATGCCGGATCAGGCTCAGGACACCGTGTGACACTCTGTACTCAGCTTCAGAGCAGATCCAGGACAGATGCGTTTTGATGGTGTGCTGCGTATGGACTACATCGTAAGAAGGAATAAATCGTGTGGACTACATGGTAAGAAGGAATAAATAAGTTTCATCAAGAGAGAGAGGTTTGCTTGTAACGGTAATGGTTTCGAGCTGAAAGAGAGAAGATAGAGATGAAGAAATATTTTCCTGTTCAGGTGGGGAGGCCCTGGCCCAGGTTGCCCAGAGCAGTGGGGGCTGCCCCATCCCTGGAGGGGTTCCAGGCCAGGTTGGATGGGGCTTGGAGCCCCTGATCCAGTGGGAGGTGTCCCTGCCCATGGCAGGGGTGGGACTGGGTGGGCTTTAAGGTCCTTTATAACCCAAACCATTCTATAATTCCATGATTTTTGTGCCTTTCTCATTTTTAAAGGAGTTCTTAGCTAGAGGATTGTCTGCGGAGAAGAATTTCTCCACCTGCTGACCCAAGGAGGTCGTGGTTGAAGACTCATCGATGGGCGGTCACAATGGCTTTGGTTTTCAGGTTGGCCAGCTCTTGGCTGCCAGGGCTGATGAGGAGGTAGTGGGACCTCTGTACTGGTGTGGCAGTGGGTTTGAGTTACAAAGAACAATCTGGGAAGGGGGATTGTATCAGGAATGAACTCTCACAGCCCTCCTTGTAGCAAAGCTTCAAGCAAAGACAGGAGATATACTGCAAGTTTCTTCTGGAGATTGAAAGGTACTGAAATTTGGGCATTTCTCTGTCCATGTAAAGGTTAAACTTCAGCTTTGTACGCAAAACAAAGGCATGCCCGGTACTGAGTGCCCAGCTCTCCTGTTGCACAGCTGGCCCTTGTGGAAATAACATCTCTAACTGGCTTTGGTCACCGCTGTGGCTCTGGCTTTCCTTCTTGCAGGTGTTCCCAAGGAGTTGGCACAGATGGAGGAGGTATTTCATCACACACCAGATAAAAAATTCACACAGATCTAAGCGTTATCTAAAAATACTAGCAGAATAGGAAATGAAAATCGGAAAGAGGATATCCTGGGTTAATAGGCACCGTCCTCTGTTCTGCTGGACGGGGATCTCACTCGCAGGAGAATCCACAGGGCTTTCTCTGGTGGGGGAGCTTTTGTGTTACAGCTGTCCTTGTTCAGCAGCTGAAATGGAAAGAAGAAAGGGGTTGGATCAAACCAGATTTAAAATGTATCTTTTTCTTTTTCTTTCCTGATAAAAATTAGCATCTGAAAAATTCAATTAATGTCAAAAGAAATTTTCTGCTCAACCCACATGAGTGTATAACACACTCAGCCTTTCTGAGAAATGAGGGATTGCAGAAATGAAATACTGAGGAGATGGAGAGAATCATAGAATCAGTAGGTTGGCAAAGGCCAGTAGGATCATCGAGTCCAACCATTCCTATCAACCACTAAACTGTGTCCCTGAGCACCTCATCTACCTGTCTTTTAAATACCTCCAGGGATGGGGACTCCCCCCCCCCGCCCCCGAACAGCCTGACAGTGACCAATGACCCTTTCTGTGAAAAATTTCTTCCTCATATCCAACCTGAACCTCCCCTGGTGGACCTTCAGGCCATTCCCCCTTGTCCTGTCCTCTGTCCCTTGGGAGAAGATCCCAGCTCCCTCCTCTCCACAACCTCCTTTCAGGCAGTTGTAGAGAGCAATAAGGTCTCCCCTCAGCCTCCTCTTCTCCAGGCTAAACACCCCCTGCTCTCTCAGCCGCTCCTCGTCAGACGTTCTCCAGCCCCTCACCAGCTTTGTTGCTCTTCTCTGGACACCAAACAGAGCCTCAACATCCTTCTTGTAGCGAGCGGCCCGGAATTAAAAACAGGATTCGAAGTGCGGCCTCACCGGTGCAGAATCCCCTCCCTGGCCCTGCTGGTGACCCCATTTCTGATCCAAGCCAAGATTCCATTGGCCTTCTTGGCCCCCTGGGCACACTGCTGGCTCATGTTCAGTTGCTGCCAACCATTACCCCCAGGTCCTTCTCTTCCGTGCAGCTCTCCAGCCACTCTTCCCCCAGTCTGTAGCACTGCATAGGGTTGTTGTGCCCCAAGTGCAGGACCCGGCATTTGGCCTTGTTGAACCTCATCCCATTGGTCTCGGCCCAGCAGTCCAGCCTGTTCAGATCCCTTTGCAGAGCCTCCCTACCCTCCAGCAGATCCACACTTCCTCCCAGCTTAGTGTCATCCGCAAACTTGTTGAGGGTGCGTTTGATCCGCTCATCCAGGTAAAGACATCGAACAGCGCTGGACCCAGTACTGAGAATGAGAGAGACAGACATTTTCACTGACAGCCTGTGCCAAGGGCTGTGTGGTGGTGGGGGACACCAGGGCTGGTTTCCACCCAATCTGGAAGCACTCCAAATCCTCTTGGAATCTTGGAGGGGCTTTGTGGCCACAGAGCTGTTCTGCTTCCAAGTTCTTTGAGTATTTAGGAGAGAGGTTAACTCCCTGTCCCTCTTCTTGCCTGTGTGGTGGGAAATAAAACTCGTGGACTTGGGATCAATGTGTATTTGCAGGATATCTGGTGATGCCAGCAGCATCCGAATTATCTCAGAGTATAAAAATTATAGAATCATAGAATCTTTAAGGTTGGAAAAGGACTCAAAGATCATCAGATTCAACTGCTGGTCCAGCCCAACTGTGCCTACTCAACCATGTCCCGAAGTGCTATGGCTACCGGGTTTTTTAATCCCTTCAGGGATGGAGACTCCACTACTTCCTTTTGCAGCCTCTTCCAGTGTTTCACTACCCTTTCATTAAATATTTTTTTCCTAATTTCCAATGTAACCCTCCCCTGGCGCAACTTGAAGCCATTTCCTCTCGTTCTATCACCTGTCGCTTGGGAGAAGAGACCAACACCCACCTCACCACAACCTCCTGTCAGGCAGTTGTAGACAGTCTTACGGTCTCCCCTCAGCCTCCTCTTCTCCAGGCTAAACAGCCCCAGGTCCCTCAGCCACTCCCAGAACCCCTGGGCTCCAGACCTTCCCCAGCTCCGTTCCCTTGCTCTGGATGAGCTCCGGCCCCTCGATGTCTTTCTTAGAGTGAGGGGCCCCAAAAATGAAGACAGGATTCAAGATGCGTTTCTCTGAGGAAGAAAAGAGGAGAGCTTGTGCTCCCATAGGCAGAGGAGGAAGGTAGCCAGCACCATAATGGGACCAAGAAACCGTGCACTACCTTCTTTCTGTTCACCTTATTTCTTTCTTTGCGTTTTCTCCTTCAAACGCATTAGGAAACACAAATTAAATTCTTTTTGGTAGAGTCACTTCTTGCCAGCAGTTCCTCTTCTTTAGCTTCCTGTGGATGTTTTAAAATCATTAAATTGAAGAATGCAGTGATACGTGAGCTGCCTGGGGTCAGTCCTCAGTGACAAACAAAGCATCATCTGCCTTCAAACAGCCTGTCCCCAGGCGCCCAGACCAAAACCTCGTCTTGCACCTCATCACACCGCTCGTCGTTTCATCCGTCCCTGCTCCGTGTCACTCCTCTGCCTGCTCTTCTTGCTGCCGAGTTAATAAAGAGTCGCTCAGTGGAGAGGAGCAAGCGATTTTAAAGTGGATTTCACAAAGAGAAATCTGCTGAGAGTTCCCTGGGTGGCTCAGAAACTCCGCTCCAGAGCTGTGAGAAATGTGGCGAAAGAACATTTCCCAGTGTTTTAATGGTGCACAGGGGAACGGGGGAGGGCACAGCTATGTTGAGGCTAGAGAAACCTGTATCCCTTACAGTCCTTCAGGGAATTGTATATTCATTTTTATTAACTTTAATTATAGGAGCCCTATAAAATTCTCCCATTTTGTGTTGCATGAAAAATGCAGGAGTTAATTGCTCTTGACATTTCACTGGTTTGTGTTTCCCTCTAACGCAATCTTGTACTCACAATAGAGACAGGGATACCACTTCTCTTCTTTTAGAGATCAGAGGCTACGATCACACCGTGAAATTAGTAGATCTGCTACTTCTCTCATCAGCTTACAGATATGAGTGTAAATGTGCGTGTTTTAAGAGGGTGTTCTTGGATTTATGGTGCTTGGCTAGCTAAATACCACAGGCTTCCTTCATGCCATCCTCTACCCTCCCAGCCAGGTTTGCGTTGGGGTTTTTTTTGCCCCCTTTCATCCGTTCTTCCCTTTCTTTCCCCACCGATCTGTCAGGTTTTTTCATCCCTGTTCCCGGTGGCAGCCAGGCACTTCGGACTGCATCCATTACCTGTCATGGTGCCTCGGGATCTCCAAGAGGAAAAATGATATGCAAAACAAACTAAGCCGATGGTGATTTTGAAAGACAGAACAATGCAGAGAGCACGAGACCGATAGCACCCGCGCGTCGTGCTTTGAAATGGAAAGTTGGTCTGGAAGGAAGGAAAAGGGTCAAACATTGCCGCCGCTGCTTCGTGGTTGTGGCAGAGCAGCGGTGGTGGGCGCTGGGACTTTAGGGATGGCAGAGCGGGATGGAGCATCACCTCTTGGCACGTAGATGTGGTACAGGGGGATGGGATTTAGTGGGCTTGGCAGTGTTAGGCTAATGGTTGGACCTGATGATCTTCAGGGTCTTTTCCAACCTAAATGATTCTGTGATTCTAAAAGAATAGAGGAACGTGCCTAGCAGGGTGGTGTCTTCTAATAACCACCCCGTTCAACCTGTTTGGGTTAAAAAAATGTTTCGAACTATAATAAGTGTAGAATAGATTTGAGCGGTGTCTGAAAAATAATCACTTAGGGGTTTGTAAAACAAAATTATTTCTCAACTTGGCTTTGAGCAACCCGATCCAGTGGGAGGTGTCCCTGCCCGTGGCGTGGGGGTGCGACTGGACGGGCTTCGATGTCCCTTCCAACACAAAGCATTCTGATTCTGTGATTGATATGTTAATGAGAAGTTCGACTCCCAGCTCGGTAAATACAGAGAACGAAATACAAGGCGTATCTTGAACATGGTGAAGATGCAGAAAGAGATATCCAGAGATATTAATATTCTTTTATTTGTTTTTAAAATATGCAGATGGAGACTAGAGAGAGACAGATAAACAAAAATAAAAAGAGACAACAAAGCTGCTACTAAATCAATCCCTTATGCAATAATCAAAATCATCATAAAAATGTGGATATAATGCCATGGAGATTTTTATTGAATAGAAGACTGTGCCCAGATAAACACAAAAATGTGGAAGTAATCTAACGAATTAGCTGTTAATCTGACTATAAGGTTCATTTATTACCTTTTCATTTTCTGAATCTTCGCAGCTGAAGTGCATTCAATGCGACGTTTTTAGTCAAGTTGCATTTTCATTTTGATTTCAGAGGAGAAAAAATTTGTTGCTCTACAGTTGTGTTGAGACCAGCAGAATATATTTACAGAGTAGGTAAATGCAAATAAATAAATAAATAAGTAATATTGGCACGGTGATGTGAAATGAGGGAAAAAAAAAACTGGGATGGTTATTGAAACAGCGCTGTTTTCTGTGTCATAAGTTTCCTGCTCCCTTGGGTTACCGTAGCGTTTCAATCTGAGCTGCGTGGCAGCGCAGATAGCCAGGGAAGAAAGGGGGGGAAAAAAAAGGGGAAAAGGAAAAAAAAAGGAAAGGCTGACACTCCTCTCATGAGTGATGTTGTAGAGAATACCAAACACACAGCACTGCACACTTACTTAGTCAGGATGAGAACCGTGCTTGGCTGTGGTTCATCTTTCCAAGCAAGCTGCCACGGCGTTGCGGGCTTGGGTGATCCTCCGCACAGCCGTGAGGTGGTCACTGGAGCTGGTGTGGATCCTACCACTGAGTTACGCCACTCTGAGAAGCTGTTCCATAGGGTCTTTGCAGCTCTCGTCCAGATAAAGTCTTCCTTCCCCTTAGATGTTGTGTTTGTTGTAGCGCACAGGGCGTTCGCAGCACACCTTCTGCGGGCTCGGACGGAGCTGCCTGCAACATTCAGGTTGTTCCTGGGATTCCTGGGTGCATCCTCTTCACAGCGCACCTCTTCTGTCCGCTTTGTATGACTCTTTCTCTAAATGATTACAATTTAGGTTGCAAGTGAATTTTCTATCCTCAGTTCAGGATCCAACATTGAAATTTCTCAAGAGGCAAGCAAAAATCCTCAGGACTCGAGGCTTTGATATATAAATACATACTACTGGTGCTGTGCAAAATTCGGGCTATTAAAAGAAGGGATTTAGATAAGAACATCTTTCATTTCTTCTGAACTCTCTCTGAAGAACAGCAATCAATTAAACCTGTCTGAACGAGGGGATTTGGGTGGGTTTTTTAGGTTTGTTTTGTTTTTTTTTAAGAAGCCATGATTGACTGTTTATGCAATAAAATTGAAATAGCTGGCAGCGTTGCAGACTGCGGTGTTTTTAGCTGTAGACTCGTCGTATTGCAGAGCTGCGCCGCGAGCTTCCCCTCGTTGCCCTGCCGATGAACTTGGCCGTGTAGCTATTAAAAGAGTTGATTCACTCACCGCATTAACCTGGTTTTGGCCCTTGGCAGTGCCGACGCCGGAGCCTCCAGCTGCTGAGGGCTCTTGGCTGCCCAGCTCTGCATCGACCTTCAGATGCGTTCTGGGATCCATTTTAGTGCGTTTTGGTTTAAGTTTGCGCCGTGATTCCCTTAAGGAACGTCAGTGTATTATATTTGTATACATATGTAGTTTATGGATTGATTTTTTTTTATGATCAATAAAACAGAAAGAGTACATGAAGGACCCTGAGCATTATAAATATCCTGTGAGCAGTTTATGGAGTGTCGGGTTTTTCCATTTCCTGACTGCTTCCCTGAACAATTTCATAAGGACTCCAATCTCTGGCATTACGTGTCTACTCTCTGGAGGGGGGAGTTAAGGAGTTGATTGTTTCAGAGCAGAAGAGCAAAATGTGGTGTTTTCCCAACCAATGCGCTCCCTTGGGCTCCGTCTCTCCGTGCTCCACCAAAAACTTAAATATGTTTTGGGTTTACCCCGACTCTTGGGACTTTCAGTATTGTCACTGCGATTCTCCAGAGGTGAGGGAACCAAACAGGGGTGGAAAGATCTGGTTTATTTTGTAATCATTTTAATGGTAATTTCTATACAGAAAGTTCACAACTTTTTAGTTCTGTAACTGCTCTGCAGGCCAGAGTTGTGCGATTTCCTCTGATTCTGGTCCACTTCATTCTGATATTGTTTATTGGTACCTTCATCAAAACGAGAGCTTCTTATTGAATGCTTTTCAAGGTTTTTATTTTCTTTGGCCAAAACACATCGATTTTCCTACATTAAGGGAGGAATCTCATTTTGATGTCAGTTCCGTCTGGTTTTCAGCTCTGAAATCGGCAGTGGAGTATGACAGCGTGCTCGAAGTGTGCTTTGGGCATTTCCTTTAGGTTAAATCCACAACATGAGTAAAAGAACTTGGAGGTTAATCCATGTCACCAGCCAAACTTGGTCTTCTTTTAATCAGAACAGCATTTGCTCTTGGGGAAAACCTTCGATGAGCTACGCGCAGCCTGCCTTGGTCGTGGGGTGTTGAGAAGCAGCAGCCAGGAGAAGGCAGGGAATTTGTTTTAAACCTTTCCCTTGCTCCTTCTTTCTGTGCCTGATGCAGACAGGATGTGTTGCGTTCAGATATCTGAGGCAGGTGTCACTGCTGGAGATGCTGTCTTCAGCTCCTCCGCAGACAGAGAGCATGAGCACCTCTGGAACTGCCCGCACCAGCAAACTAATTCCATCTCCACTGGTCCTTCACTTCTCTATGGACTTTTTTCCCCTATTCTTTGCAGTTCCAGTAATTATTGGACTTATAACAGCGTCACGTTTGACAACCCAGAGCTGTTCAGAGCACGTGAAAATGCTCAGTTTGGAGTGCTGGGCTGCACGTGTATCGTCTGAGCATCCTGAGCCAGAACAGGTACTGCTAACAACTATGTTGGAGGTCTGTGAAGTCGCTTACTTTGGTTTCTAACGATTGTACCTTGGGTTGAAGCGGGGACGGAGAGAGGTACCTTTGATCGTCTTCAAATGCATCCGCTCCTGTTGTCTGCTTCACAAGACCCAGGGGTACCTCTGATCTGTTGGTGTAATTCCTCTGGGACCCACCCTTCTCCCAAGACAGGAGACTGGCAAAACTGCGTTAGTGTATTGACAGCGTTTCTAAGGAAGTCACCGTAGGAGCCACGTGAGTAACGTGCAAGTACACGGAGGCTTGGATGAGAGGAAAAGGGATAGAACTTGCTCCATGGGCCAACTCCTGCAATGTTTTACTGTCAAAACAACAAGCTGGTACTTATGCATAGTTAGTATGAGCGTTTTGTTACTCACTCATTTCTATTACTCACCTCTTCTGGTTGATCACTGGTTTTGTTTGTTCAGGCTTATATGGCTCAGAAAGGGGAAAATCTGTTACAAGCCCAACTGTGCAAGGCAAGAGCTGAGCTCTGTCATTTCTCTCCATGCTCTTTCACCTCTTTCTTCTGTTTTTCACAGCAGGAGGGAATTTGGCCTCGAGGATTTTGTTTCATACGCATCATCAATGCCAAAGCCAGCAAGCTGATCTGGGCCTGAATTCATAATTTATCTTTTTCTTAATGACTTTCCCATAAAAAAACTGATTGTCTCAGCAAGGGAATAGACCTGCAGGCTCAGGTGCTGTGAGCCGGTGTCGGCTCTTACTCCCAAAGTATTTTGTTTCAGTTGTCAGACTTCACTTGTTAGCACCAGTGCTGCGGTGATTGGAAACAGGTTGGGTGTATGTGTCGCCTTCGCTCTTTACCCCACAGCCATATGCGGCACAATATGTTTTCTCGCATCAGGACTTTCCTGGACCAGGGATGGACACCCCCGGGCTGGGCTGAAATGGGGTCCCCCCATGGGCAGGACTGGGGAAGGCTGGGCAGGGACATTAAGCCTAGTGAGTGGCCTCGGGGTCAGGACATCTCGCTTACTTGCTTTTCCTTTGACCACTGGCTTTCTTCAGAGGAAGGTCCAAGAATTGCCTTCACGTAAGGAGCAGATGCAAATCTGTATGTGTATCACTGTACCAATGTTGCTATAGGTACATGAAGAAAACACCTCAATGGTATTCTAGGTAAATACCAGCTGCGACTTAATAATTTCTCTTGAAAAGGAAGAATAATTCCTCTCATTTGCAGAGAAATGAGTAAGTCCCCAGCTGGAGGATTCCCCTCTCCCCCTTCTCTCATTCCCCAGACAGGCTCATCCTTGCTCTGGTTTAATCCCTGACCTACATCCAGCACCCAGGCTCCCACTTCTCCTCGTTTCTCTTGCTGTGAATATTCTTTTCAAGAGAAGTTGGCTGAAAGGTTTCCTTAACATGTTATGAGACAAACAGAGTAATCTTTCACACTGCTGATCTGGAACCAGGAGAAAAACCCTCTACAAATCTCCACGCTGCTCATTCTTGTCACGTCCCTGCAGCTCACTTGTCTTTCCTCACGTCTTGGCACACATCTTCACTTCTTCCTTGGCCTTGCATTTTGAATGCTACCTTCCTTATCTATTTTTTCTATCCACATTCACTTATCTTTTGTCCTCTGTCCACAAACCCTCATCCTTCCAAGAGCCCTGCTATAACCGAGTGTGCCTCCCTGCATAGTTATTAGCCATCTAATTTTCCTGCTTGGTAACACCCAGAACCTTATTTAGTGGAGTCACTGTGTGAGCCTCGTCTAGGCAGGAATTACTTTAATTAAATAGCTGTCTGCTGTTTGTCGTTTTGGCTTCAGGTTCCTTTTGTATTTAGAGAAATTCATGAGGAAAATAAATCTCAACCGGTCTAAAGATAAGCTCTGCTTCCTTACTCTTATTTATTTGACTATTTTTTAAGAGCAAAAGAGCTTTACAAATACTCCCGGATAATAAAACAAATAGAACGGTCAATTGGAAATTGTATTTGACTGAACCGCTCTTTGGAAAATGAGTTTTAGGCCGGGATTCTGCACGCCCTGATAAGGGGGTAAAGAAGAGCAAACCACCTTCCCGCAGGTGTTAGTGAGTTCACCTTTCTTCTCCTAATCAGCACGCTGACGGTATGACAGTAGGTGGTACTGTAGTCAGATAGATTCCCCAGATTCTGGGGTGTGCAGGATCGTATGCCGGTGCTGCACATGGAGAGGTCTCGATGGCTGCGTCTCGAGCACAACGGCCGCAGGACTTCCCCAGCAGCACCCTCACGCCTCTTGCCTGATGACGCTCACGTGGTTGGAGAGCTCAAAAAATAGTGTGGGCGGCTGAAGGGGGTTCCTCTTCGCATAGATGGGTCTGTAAATAACTGGTTTTTTCAGCCCACTTGCTGATGGAGAAGGGTGAAGGTCGGAACAATTGCTGGAACGGGCAACATTCAGGGTTTTGTTTCACTCCGTATGCAATGTTCCGTTGGGCTCCGAATGAAATATTCAATGGAAAAAAAAGCAACAAAGCCTTCAGAAGGCAGCAAAACTGCTGGAGGAAGGTCGTTACCCCTTTACCCAGTATCTGAGTAGAGTATTTGCTTTGGATGCTTCAGACTAAGGTTCAAATTCCTTCTCCTGCTAGAGAGGATGTGAAGACATGTAATAATTGCTAACCTGAGCAGTAGGCTGTGGCTGAATCTCACCATCTCCTTTGATGATGTTCCAGCTATATAAACTGTTGAATAGCAGTAAAAAGAAGTGTGTAGCCTGGCAGGTGATCTGTATGTCTAAAAATACTTCTGGTTTCCTCTTAGTCATCTTACTAGCTCAGTTTTCACCTGCTCCGGTATTAGCCTTCCACTTTTTGACCTCTGAAAGGGTACTTTCTTTGTCGGTCCATCTCAGAACTATTCCATTTTATTAATTCTTTTCCTGAGGTGCTTATTTAACCAGACAGCTCTGGTCTCCCTTGCCAAAAGTATTTTCTCCTTTGTTTGCTGGGGATGTACATTCCAGATCACATTTGCACTTGGCATTTAAATTCCAGCCTTGCCTACGCTGAAGTTCACAAGATCTTTAAGGGTGCTTACAACTGACAGACAGAAGAAAGTCTGTCTTTATCATCTTTTCTGTAGTCTTTTCTCTAAAGGAAAGATCTTTTTTTCTGAAGTATTTCCAGTAGAGCTGTAAACAGAGGAGAGAAAGTTATCAACGTGTTGTTGGAGGTTACTAAAGAAGATGGATTTGGCAGGAGTCAGTGTTGTCTAAGGTGCTGAAAATCTTCCTTTTTTCCTCTCGTCTTCCTGGTTGAACTTGTGCATTTGTGCCAGAAAAAAAATGCTCTTGTTGGGTCATCAGAGGCTTTGACTTTGTTTGGCTTTTCATGTCTTTGGGTTTTTTTTTTTCATTTCCTTTGCTAAGCATCTTTCATACCGTATTAGGGTCATCAGAAAGAGTTGTCTTTATCCTCTAATGCTCTTCGTGGTCCCTTCCTCTTCTGAGACCTTCACGGGAGCTCTAGTCATCACCGAGTAATGGAAACGATCCCAAGCTGGCTTCTGCTTAATGAGCAAATCCTATCACATCCACAGGGAGAACAGAGCTTGGTAGTGGCTGTCCAGAAAGCGGGATTAGTCTTCCTTGGGAACAGTGTTGTCAGGCTTGAATAAGTAGCCAGGCCTGAGCTGCTGGGCTGGTGCGGGGAATGAGGAGAAGGTTCCAGGGTTGTAAAAAAGAGGTTGTACCGCTGGCCAAGGCTGTCACGGCCAAAGAAGGGTCTTAAAGAGGGTCTGATAGCAGGTAGAAGGAGACCTTTCACAGTGGTTTTGTGCAAGCTGTATTTGCTGGGTTTTAAGATGCTCCAGTTACGATGGATTATTCACCCCTGGAATAACCACACCACAATCCTTTGCCATATTCTTTCTTAATTTATCTCTTTTTGGTTTTGTTTTCTTTTTTCCCCCCAAACCACTCAAGCTGATTCACCTTCTCCTATCCCCTGTGTAGTAAGGGATGTGTTTGATTACGAGCATCTTTTCTCCCTCCCTCTGCCTGGGAGAACGCTGGACTGGATTGGCTGAGGTCCAGACCTTGAGCAAGATCAAGCTCTGCTCTTGGGCTTTCCCCCTGGTGTTGGAAGCAACTGTTTGTTTTTCTCCCTTACCTGCTCCCTCTCGCTTGAGACTAGGGAGGACAAGGGAGTCTCTGTGCACAGTGCTTTCCATTTTTTGACTTGCATACAAATTAATC
Organism: Cuculus canorus; assembly: GCF_017976375.1. Lineage (NCBI taxonomy): Eukaryota > Metazoa > Chordata > Aves > Cuculiformes > Cuculidae > Cuculus > Cuculus canorus. The sequence goes on from NC_071441.1 coordinate 77,386,461, forward strand.
CAGGATCCTGCTGACAATGCATCTAAGTATGAGGTCTCCCTGCTAGAAGAGACTACATCCTCTGGGACAAAAAGGAAGGTTTTTATCTGAATCGTGTGTTACAGGAAACACAAAGATAATGTAGATATATGGAAAGGCTTTTGCTGTTAATGCCTCTGGTAGCGTTTTAAAGCTGATGCCTTAACACTCAATCAACATCATGAGTAGGAGGTGAAAACCCTAAAGGCTGAAACCATCCTTACGAAATGATAAACTAACTCTGTGTCATCCGATCTGGATTTTGTCGCGGTGGTGTTTCTTGTCTCTCAGATCATAACTGTCTATAATTCCAGCCAACGCAGCACTGCTAGAGATGCTCCACTGACTCAGGTGGGTGTTCCCTGTGACAATGTTTGTCCTTTCAGCCTCTGCTTGCCTTGCACACCTCTTTGCCTTATCTAAAACAGACATAGAGGGTAGAGCCAGGGGAGTAATACTGCTTTCTTCACTGAAAGTGATTTATGTTCCTTGCCTCGTTCGCAAGGCTGCTTTAAAGCAGAGGAGTAACACAGCCAGCAATGATCTGGCAACGTGCACTCACAGCCCAGAAACCAACCGTGTCCTGGGCTGCATCCAAAGGCGCGTGGCCAGCAGGGAGGGAAGGGATTCTGCCCCTCTGCTCCGCTCTGCAGAGACCCCACCTGGAGTCCTGTGTCCAGTTCTGGAATCCCCAACAGAAGAAGGACATAGAACTGTTGGAACAGGAACAGAGGAGGCCACGGAGGTGATTAAAGGGCTGGAGCAGCTCTTGTATGAGGACAGGCTTGGAGAGATGGGTTTGTTGAGCCTGGAGAAGAGAAGACTCAGCAGAGACCTTAGAGCAGCTTCTAGTGCTGAAAGGCGCTCCATGAAAGCTGGAGAGGGCTCTTGATCAAGGATTGCAGAGACAGGACGAGGGGGAATGGTTTGAATCTGAACAAGGGGCGATTGAGATGAGATCTTAGGGAGAAATGTTTTTCTATGGGAGTGGTGAAGCCCTGACCCAAGTTATCCAGAGAAGTGGTGGCTGCCCTATCCACAACAGCCAGGTTGGATGGGGCTTAGGGCAATCTCATCCGGTGGGAGGTGTCCTTGTCTGTGGCATGGGAGGGCGCGGTTGGAACTGGATGGACTTTGAGGTCCCTTCCAACCCAAACCGTTCCATTGCTCAGTGATTGTCTCCCAGGGTTGTACAGGGGAGCTCTCCCAAGCGGAACTGTGAGATTTAGTCTGATGTGACGCAAGCACTGAAATAGGTCCAAATTAGAAAATACAGGACAAGTAAAATAGGCTGGATGAAACCTTCGTGCATCATTAAAGGGTCAGTGGATTAGTTCCTTTTCAGAATCATTGAATATATTTAGAAGAGGAAAGGGCTGGCAACTGGCATACGGGGATTTTTTTCTCTGATCTCATCAGCTGTTATTATTGCATAGGTGAAGAAAAGTCAATTCAGTCCCAGTTCTACACAAGAGTGGCACCCATAGTACCATCTCAAGCATCCTTTTATAATATCAAGGTCTAACGTGCAGAACTCCCAAGCAGGACCCCTGGGGGAGCTGAGGGAAGCTTTTGTAACTTCCGGAGAAACAGGAAAAAAGGAAATGTGGCAGGAATGACTCTTTCCCAACCCTGCTTTGCTCCTCTCTCTCCCTGGCCTGCCTGAAATGAAGTTTTCTCCTGCTCGTTATTCCTCCCCTCTCTACAGCAAGGTGAAGGCTGTTCTTCAACCTCAGCAGAGCATGGTTGCAGAATCAGGAGATGGAGTGTCAAAAGCTTCTGAGTACATCTCATACTTTATATTCAGAAATCTTCATTTTTCATTTGAATGTTTCTCGAAGAGAGAAATGGCATTTCTAGATAACCTACTTGCTGTGTAATGTGTTTTACTTAGAAACATAGAATCAGAATGGTTTGGGTTGGAAGGTACCTTAAAGCTCACCCTGATCCAATTCCCTGCCATGGGCAGGGACACCTCCCACTGGATCAGGGGCTCCAAGCCCGATCCAACCTGGCTTTGAACCCCTCCAGGGATGGGACAGCCACCCCTGCTCTGGGCAACCTGGGCCAGGGCCTCCCCACCCTCACGGTAAAGAATTTCTCCCTGAGATCTCATATCAATCTCCCCCTTTTCAGCTTAAAACCATTCCCTCTCATCCTGTCCCTGCACTTGTTGATATAGACCCCCTCCCCAAGTTTCCCAGAGCCCCCTTTAAGTATTGGAAGGCTGCTCTAAGATGTCCTCAGATAAATATCTGACCGAGGAGCTGCTACCTCTTTTCTGTCCTTGGTGGCACTCGAATTGCATCGTGAAACCACTGGCACTAATTTATCCTGTGAGTGCTGCGTTGCCGATTTGAGGAAAATTGCTAATTGTTATCCTTCTATGCAGACTCCTTCTAGGAGACGTCTCCACTTTAATCAGTTCAATTGCATCTTTGATGATGATAGCAATCACTGCAAGATTCATCTACAAAGCGCTGTGAGTGCCCTTCTTTGCAGTAAACTGGTCCTGACTCACTTGGCTGCACAGTGGATCATAAAGATGCTTTTCAGCTGCAACCTCGGTGTGTCTTATAGCTCCGAGTCCGTAGAACAGCGCACAATCTCTATGGCTGTTCCTAATTTGTTTTTTTTTTTTAAGAACATCATCTAATTAGAATGAAAGTAATACACAGACTGTGATTCCTTCTTAATTTGGATTACAAATCTCAATTCACTCCTGATGCCAAAGCTTCTTCATTGCCCCTCATATTTATCATCAGTGAGTCCCAGAACCTCATCTGCTCCACAGCCTTTCTGATCTTTCCCAAGACCATTCCATCTCTTGAATGATTTTCTTTTGTCTTTCTTTCCCTCAGCCTTTCTGGTCTGAATCATAGGTCTCCAAACATAACCCGGTGTGCCAGCAAGCTGCAGTCGTTACAGTCTTGACTGGTTACTGCAGTGAAAGGGTTTAGGTGGTTGCACAGTGGATTTTTAGGCTCAGAAATGCTCAAATACATCTGAGGCATAGCAAGTAATAGCTTGGGCTGGTTGTTGTAGACAAAAATACTGTATTCTCAGCTAGTATTGCTTGAGGAGATTTGCTGGGTGCGCGCGTTTGCGTCTTTTACACTCCCGTTTGCCAGATCCTGTCACTCATGGTTATTTGCTTACAGAGAGGGCAATAACTGTATGACAGTGACAGCTCCTGTCCAAGGCAGAGCTGGCACACGAGAGGGAAAAGAGAGTTCATTACACTACAAGGGTCATATCCTACTCCAGTGGTTTATGTTGATGTAGATATGAGCATGTGGGGCCAGCTCTTAGCTTTGAAACGGCGGGTCCTGGTGTTGCTAAAGCTGAGAAATGAGCCTGATGACCTTGCCCTCGTGCTTTGTTACTGCTCCGAACCGGGCAAGTACAGGCTGGGCAAATAATGGATTGAGAGTAGTCCTAGAGAGAGGACTTGGGATGCTGGTGGTTGAGAAGCTCGACGTGAGCCATCACCATGCTCTCACAGCCCAGAAACCACCTGTGTCCTGGGCTGCATCCAAAGTGTTGGGACCAGTAGGACAAGGGAGGAGATTCTGCCCCTCTGCTGCGGTCTGGTGAGACCCCACCTGGAGTCCTGTGTCCAGTTGTGGAGTCCTCAGCACACGGAGGACATGGATCTGTTGGAGAGAGTCCAGAGGAGGCCACGGAGATGATGCGAGGGCTGGAGCTCCTCTGCTCTGAGGACAGGCTGAGAGAGTTGGGGTGGTTCACCCTGAAGAACAGAAGGTTCTGGGGAGACCTTAGAGCACCTTCCAATACTGAAAAGAGCTCCAGGAAAACTGAGGAGGGGCTCTTGGTCAGGGAGTGCAGGGATGGTATGAGGGGGAATGGTTTGGAACCGATCCTGTCTTGATCCCACATTGTCTAAATAGTGCAGCCGGGTGAGGGCGAAGTGCCACGGAAGAGCTCTGGAACAAAGTGTGTCCTCTGTGTGGCACATCTGATTTGATGGTTGTGGCATCTAGCAGTTGTTGTAGCACTTTGTGTTGCCCTTGTCTAACATTTTCTTTTTTGTAATATTTATGATCCTTTTACTTCCAGACACTGAGAGGATTTTCTGATGTGCCTATGACATCAGCATCCTATTTAAATGCACAGAAAGCATTTCTCTATGAAATGTGACCATACAGTGGAGAAAGAAGAGCCTTGGTCTCTCCTAACTGGGCAGATTTGTCAGAGAGAAGCGTATCTCGGAATATCTCAAGTCCCTCGATGAATCTTTTTACTTGGCAGAACACGAAGCTGATGGAGACTTTGGTTTCCAAACTCTCGTGGTGTGGTCCTTTTGAGCTTTGCAGGAGAAAATACCTGTTCAGCCCTTGACATCCGTGAAACCTAAGTGCATTTCGGCAGAGCGTCGGAAATGTCAGATCTGCCTTTGTTGATTTCCACTCTTCCCTATTTTATCTGTGGTTCACTTTTGCGGCCCTGTTTACCACTTTTATCTTTCTCTCCCCGACAGGATGCTTTTTCCACTGCTGTCCAGGCTTTGAAAACATCACGTCTCCGTTAGCTGATCCTTGTACCTCTCGTGAAATTTCCATTGACCGCTGCTTATCTTGCATGCTTGCTTTTAGTGTTTCCTCGGTAATGCATTCGCTCCCCTGATCCAGCCTGGAGATGCCCATGGGGTGCTAAAATTAGATGGCACCGTACCCTATCAACTGCAATTTCTTTATGTATGAGCATGAATCCCAACTCTCAGCCTGTCTTAACAGAAATACTGAGAGACCACGCAAGCAGACCCACGGATCATGTGTATTCCTGCAAATCCAGAACAACCGCTATTTATTATTACCAATGACTGGTCAGCATTGAACTTTTTCCTCCAAACTTTTCTAGGCTTTGCAGAGACGCTGTGTTACCCATTCCTTTCCACCCCCACGGTTGCCTCCACAACTGCTATTGATTTCCCTACTGTTTGGTAGACATCATCCCACCCACCCCCTCCTCCTAGCTGTGCCTAGAAGGACTCTGATTTTTCCACGCTTTGCTGTTTTCATCTTAGTGTCAAGTAGCAATGTTGATGGTTTTTAAGTCTTTTCTGTAATCTGCTGACTCGCTTACCCCTTCCCACTTATGAAATCGCTGCCCTAAAAATTGTCTCTGCCATCCAACCGATTGCTGTTCCGTACTGGAGATTTCAGAAGCTCCCGCTCTGAACTGCCTCAGTCCATGCCCCCCTCTGTATAAGCAGGAATTAAAAGCATCTGTGCTTCATAGGGTTGTACTGAGCCAAAAGTAAAGTCCCAGCGGTGAGAAGATTGATTATTTTCTCTGCTGGTTTTTAACAGGTGGCAAAGATGATAAAAGCAGTACAACGGGGAATCATAGAATGGTTTGCGTTGGAAGGGACCTCAGTCCATCCAATTCCAAGCCCCATGCCATGGGCAGGGACACCTCCCACTGGATCAGGGGCTCCAAGCCCCATCCAACCTGGCCTGGAACCCCTCCAGGGATGGAGCAGCCCCCACTGCTCTGGGCAACCTGGGCCAGGGCCTCCCCACCCTCACAGCAAAACATTTCTTCTTATAATCTCATCCCAATCTCCCATCTTGCAGCTTAAAGCTGTTCTCCCTCGTCCTATCTTTGCACTCCCTGATAAAAAGCCCTTCCTGGCTTTCCCGTAGGATCTCTTCTCTCCCTTTCTGTTGCTCTCCAGCCCCCGTTGGGAAGGGTCACGGAGGAGGCTGGGGCAGCATTAGCGGCATGGCAACACCGAGATGCCCGTGATGCTCTTACTTACGATTCTGCAGACGAGTGAGTCGTTCCCCATCCTACACCTGTAGCGTTGTGGAGAATTCCCCATTCATCTCCGTAATGATAGCAATCCGCTTTGCTGGCTGCCTCCTCTTGGGCGATGCTTACTTTATAGCTGTTGCTGAGATTGATACTTGCCATTCCCTATGATCCAGATTATTTGGGTTGCAGTAGACACATTATCTAAAATGAGCGTTGCTGTCTCTGTGCGAGACTGAAGAGCTACTCCATTTCCCACCTCTGATTACCGTCCTGGCTCCGGCCCACCCCTTTCTCCGGCAGTTTTCAATGCGCCCGTCATGTCACCACCTGAGGAGCTTTGTCAAAAGGAGATACAGGGATAATAAAAACCAGAGGCTCGCCTTTTTCTTCGCCGAGCTTAAACTCATGCTTTGTTGGGGTAAGAATTTGAACTGTCCCTGGGAATCAAACAGGTTCATAGAATAATAAAGAGTCGAGAGAGGGGGGCTATTCTGGCCATCTGATCTACTCCTCCTTACTCGTCAGTGTACTTTTCCCCGTTGTGTGTTTTTCAGGTGTCTTTGTGGTGCAATATCCAGTTCGGCTTCAGCTGTCCCTGGGAATCATTGTACGTACGCTGTTACGTACCCCAGTGAGACTCAACTTCCTTCAGTCAAACGTGCAAGTTTCTATGTGACAAGAAATCATTTCTATTAGATAGAAGACGGTGCGTGACATAGATGATTAAAGCTCCCTGCTTTTTTCTGTCTGGATTACCTTGTTAAAGGGAATTCATCCAGGGCGCTTTCATTCCTTACACTCGCTGCTTTTGCACTTGGCCTCCTGTTCCGTGGTGCTGGTGGTGCAGGCAAATCAGATTCAAACACACCTTTGCTGCGTGCCAAGTGAATGCAGCCATCCCGAAACGCCCATCCTCCCTATCAGCTCCGGGCTTTAATCAGCAGAATCCCTCAGAGTTCCTCCCGCGGATGGGGCTGAGGCAGATGTTGGTCTGGGTTGCACAGGGGGCTATAAGGTTATCCTTCTCACCGAGTCTGTGTGTGGGGTCAGTCTGCAACGTTCGGTAGCCCGCTGCAATCCAGCACGGACTGCGATGCATAAAAGACCTTGAAACAAATGTTTTTAATATAAAACACAGAAATGAGATCGTTTCAGAAACCACAACCCTTGCTCAAACGGCTTTTGTAGGCAGCATCGGTGAGTCTGTACCTCAAATCCTGGGTTCGGTTTTGAGCCCCTCACTACATGGAGGACATCAAAGGGCTGGAGCGTGTCCAGAGAACGGCAACGGAGCTGGAGAAGGAGCTGGAGAACAGGGGTTATGGGGAGAAGCTGAGGGACCTGGGGCTGTTTAGTTTGGAGAAGAGGAGGCTGAGGAGGGACCTCATCACTCTCTGCAGCTCTCTGAAAGGAGGTTGTGAAGATGTGGGTGTTGGTCTTTTTTTCCCAAGTAGCAAAGGACAGGAGAGAAAGTGGCCTCAAGTTGTGCCAGGGTAGATTTATACTGGATATCAGGAAAAAAGTCTTCACTGAAAGGGTTCTCAGGCCCTGGAATCAGCTGCCCAAGGAAGTGGTGGATTCCCCATCCCTGAGGGTATTTAAAAGCCAGGCAGATGAGATGCCCAGAGATCCGGTTTAGTAGTGGACAAGTATGGTTGGGCTTGATGATCTCAAATGTCTTTTCCAACCAAACAATTCTATGATTCTAAGAAGGTTAACAGATTGTTCGATATAATTACTACGATGATTGGCCTTGGGTGGAATATCTGAAACCAAAGGTCATGCGTCCTGACAGCACTCAGGAGATCTGGGAGCTGGTCACTAACAGGGCTTCTGCTCCAAAATGATTTAGGGGTAGAGCTTTTGGCATTCCGTGCGAAGTCTGTATTTTTCCGCTTTCCTGCCTCGTGTCCTTAAACCCTGAAGAAGCAGAAGCCTAAAACGCCGAATGCAATGAATTAGATGACTTCGTTACTGTAGTTAGATATTGTGATCCCATGGGATGTGCCGAGAAGCTCTTTGAGGTGAGTGAGTCCGAAGTGGTGGTGAGATTCATGGGCTGTTAATGGGCTGCAGTGAGCAGACCCACGCATGGGGCTGCTTGCACGCGCTCAGGGTTTGAGTTATAGCGCTGACATTTAACAGCGTAGTCCATCTGTCAGCTGCCTCTCTCTGCAGAGAAAGGGAATAGTTACGTTTGCTTTGTGTTCTTTTTTCTTTTCCTTCAAAAAAACACGGGAGGTTTCTGACCTGCAACGCTTAGCGGTGTGCTTTTTATTTCATTTTTACGTGGCTGAGATTTCTGAGCTTTAAGCACCGTCGCTTTATGGACAATTCCAGCCCTTCTGCAGCTGACAAGTCCTGATAGATTTATGGCAGTCATAATACAGAATGAATTTGCTGATACCTGTGTTTATAGTAGCACCGCGGCTCTAAGAGTGTATTTAGGTTGCATGAAACAGTGGTAATACATGAAGCAGATCCGAGTGTGATACTGTCATAAGGAGACCGCGGAAGCGTGGTAAGATTTATTACGGGACTTGCATTGAAAATCCAAAAGCTGAACTCACCAAGGATATTGCAGGGCATATGGCATTTTGTTAGGATGTTTCTGTGCGATTGGATGAGCGTTGCAGTGAGCTGTGAGTGCTGGGGCATCTCTGGGGGACGTGCAGAGCTTCAGCCCCTGTGGTGCTGGTCAACAACGCTTTGGGTGCTGCTAAATCCTCACCTGGAGCCCTCCATTCAGCTCGGGAGTCCTCAGCACTGGAAGGACAAGGATTTGTCAGAGCAAGTCCAGAGGAGGCCATGGAGATGATACAAGGGCTGGAGCACCTCCTCTACGAGGTCAGGCTGAGAGAGTTGGGGTTGTTCAACCTGGAGAAGAGAAGGCTCCAGGGAGACCTTAGAGCAGCTTCCAGTGCTGAAAGGGGCTCCAGGAAAGCTGGGGAGGGGCTCTGGATCAGGGAGGGCAGGGAGAGGATGATGGGGGAATGGTTTGAAGCTGCAAAAGAGAAGACTGAGATGAGATCTTAGGAAGAACTGTTTTGCTGTGAGGGTGGGGAGGCCCTGGCCCAGGTTGCCCAGAGCAGTGGTGGCTGCCCCATCCCTGGAGGGGTTCCAGGCCAGGTTGGATGGGGCTCGGAGCCCCTGATCCAGTGGGAGATGTCCCTGCCCATGGCAGGGGGTGGAACTGTATGAGCTTTAAGGTTCCTTCCAACTCAAACCACTCCACAATTCTATGATTCTACGAACTTTCCTTTACAAATTAGATTTTTTTCTCACAGCTGCAACAAGGAGTTCATATGAATTACTCTGGAAGAAGAAGTGGGCCCTTCATTCAGTCTCTGTGCGAAGCCTGGAGAGTGCCTTCAGTGTGTTTTAAAATAGAGGTTTGTTGATAGAAACCACCAAGAGGTACTTATAGGCAGCAATTGCTGCCTCATCTGCTCTTCATTTATAAACGACAGTTCAGGAGTCCATTAGCTGTGTTTAGCTTTGCTTGGAGTGTTGGCTTAGGAAATAACCCGACCCTGCTGATTTGATTTCTTGGGGAATTCCTAGTGAATTGTTGTGTGGGAGCGCCTTCTCTCAGGAGTTTTGAAACGAGGGCTGCGAGCACAGGAGGATGATTTGTCCAAAGGCATTTCTTTGAAAGACCAGAGGTTCTTACCGAAACGCTGGAGCCTCAGAAATGTTGGTGTAGGAGCCTTGGGGGATTGCCGCGGCCCTGGCTGGGCGGAGGAGAGTGACTATCAATCCCCCTTCATGGAGCCATTGATAAATGTCATTTTACTAAGCTGCACCCTTCTTGGATGAATGAACTGCTGTTCCTCACTCCTTTTTTTGTGGCTTTTTTTTTTCTTTTTAAACCAGTTAAATCTGTATTAAAAGCACTTCTGCCTCGCTATTAGTTGGAAACCTCCTAAATTAGTTATCCCCTCTTCCATCTCGTTTTTTCTCAAAAGACATAGTGACAGTTGGACTTGATGAACTTAGAAGGCTTTTTCAGCCTTAATGATTCTATGTCTTCTTCAAGCAGAGTCTTTTTTTGCGTGTACTTTTCACCGACAGAATCAATGAAGTTTCATTTCCATCTAAAACAGTATTTTTGTCCTGATTATTTCTCATACTACTTCCTTGACCTTAAAAACATACGAAGAAGCCTTTGAAGTCAGCTCATGTTTAATAAGGAACAAAAGTCCAGGATGTGTCAAGACCACAAAGAAAAACCAAATTTATGTTCTGACAGAACAAGATTAGGAGGTGGTTCATAAACCCCAGCCCACTTTTTCTTTCCTCTTTATGAGCTCAGCAGGCAATAAGCATAGAATCATAGAATCATAGAATCATAGAATCATAGAATCATAGAATCATAGGATGGTTTGGGTTGGAAGGGACCTTAAAGCTCATTCAGTTCCACCCCCATCACCATGGGCAGGGACACCTCCAACTGGACCAGATTGCTCCAAGCCCCATCCAACCTGGCCTGGAACACCTCCAGGGAAGGGGCAGCCACCACTTCTATAGGAAACCTGGCCCAGGGCCTCCCTAAAATCTCGTCTCAGTTTCCCCTTGTTCAGATTAAAACCATTCTCCTCCATCCTATCCCCGCACTACCTGATCAAGAGCCTCTCCCTGGCTTTCCTGCAGCCCCCCTTTATGTACTAGAAGCTGCTGCTGATGAAGGAGATCTTCCAGATTCTGCCTGTAGATGATACGAGCACCGTAAACCGTAGCCGTCCATCACCACAGAGTGGTTTTTGCCGGATAACAGGCCAGTTGGGCAAAGTCAGCGAAAGATTTGCTCTGAGAGCTCAGTGCTCTTGTGTCCTTTGACTGGGTTGAGGGGAAGAGGGGATGTGTCCGTGGCACGAGGCATTTGTTCATGCCGTTGCCCTTTCTGAAAGCTAAGCCGTAATGCAGAGATGGGCCCGTCGGACACAGCGGTAATAGCTTTCGCTATGAAAAAGCCCTTGCCCTGATTTTAGCCTATTATTGCATTGAGCGTTCATTAAATGGCAAATGCTACAACTAAGTAGCGTTATATTAAAATCAAAGTTCATGGTCTGTTTGCTATTAATGATACTTAAGCCAGTGTTTAGAAAAACCCTCTGGGCGCAGTATCCCAGTATCCCTGCAGTGTGGCATGGCGAGAACATTCCTTTTTACACCTGAGGAGCTCTGCATGTGAGATCGGATCGCCTCTGTCTCCCGTTCACCAGATTCAACTGTGATCTGTCGGAACAGAAAATCCCAGGTTTCCTTCATGCAATGCAGTGGCAGTATTCCGGATTTCCGCTGCCGTCTGAACCTTCTCTACTCACTTAGGTAAATGTTTTGCCTGCACTATGGGGCTGTGAGATTACTGCTGTTTTGCAGTGTAAAATGAGTCTTTCTGAAGTATATGAAACATTACCCAGCTCCTAAAGTTGCTTTAATGATGGCATTTATTAATTCTCTCGCTGAGGATTGGCAACAGCAGCTTCCCGCTCGGCAGGACCGGTTAATCTGCCGTCTCCACTCTTACCCCAACCTGCTGCGCTGCTCGATGCTGCTCGGAGTCAAAGTTAAAAGTCGGAGCAAGAAAGAAGGCTCTCCAAGATCTGGGGTTGGAGTAAGGAGCACTTGACTTTCACCGAGGAAAGATTGATGAATTGTCGCTAAACAGTGCCAACAGCACTTCTTCACTTCGAATTATTGAGTGGTGAGATAAAAGAACGAAATGAAAGACCCAACTTTCCTCAAAGCCTTCCAGTCTTATGTTTTATGCATCTTTCTTTACATTTGATATTATGTTGAATTATGTTTGTTAACCCCCTCAGAGTAAGATTAAAAAAAAACAATTATTTTCCCCTCTAAAATAATAGACAATATTAAATTATTATTTCCTATTATTTATTTGTTCCTGAACCTGGGATCACACCTTTAAGTGGTTTCTTGTATATCTATCAAAGAATTCTTCACGCTTTTGAATTTGAACTCCTGACCACTCTTTACGATAGCATTAAATATATATTTGATGGCTGTCATCGAGCTGTGGCCCAAACTGAACAACAAATTGCAATCAGGTAAAAACATTATGCATTTTATCCTAGCGTCCCCTACTCAACCTCACCCCTAACCTGCTCAGGACAGTGAGATTCTATGCAAAGTGCTTTGGTAACACAATTAAAACAGGGTTTGCCCTCGGGAACCCAGCAAACCCCCACACTACTGCACATCACAGTCAGCACATTGTAAGAGTGCGGATCCGTACTTTGTACTAACACAGGCAATTATTTACATTAACTTCTGCTGAGTCTGATAAAAAAAAACTCAGGTTTTAGCACTGGAAATCTGTGTTTCCAGCACTGTGCTAATTTTGTTTAACAAACCTGTACCCGGAGCTGTCTTCGACCCGCAGAGTGCGATCCGCAGAGCACCAAATCCTGCTGTACCTGTAATCAAATGTACGTACTTTTCAATACAGGATGAGGGTCGATGTGATTGAAGCAGCCCTGCAGAGGAGGTTTTCAAGGCCAGGTTGGATGGGGCTTGGAACAACCTGATCCAGCGGGAGGTGTCCCTGCCCATGGCAAGGGGTTGGAACTGGATGGGCTTTAAGGCCCTTTCCAACACAAACCGTTCTATGATTCTATTCTGTGCGTAGCTGTGTTGGTAGAGCAATGCCCTACCGTTTGCAGGGAAGGGCCATGGGAAGGGTGAAAGGAATGCATGTGAACATCAGAACCCCTCGTATGAGTAATTTGGTCAAACCAGGCCAGGAAAATCAAGTCGAGAGAAGGAGGGGGTTTGCAGCGTGCTGCTTTGATTTCCTTTGCCACCCCGAAAAGATCTGACTCATAAACAAGTGTGTCAGACCCAGCCGGTACGGATAGTGCTGCCGCCGGCACAAATCTGAGGTCGTTTGTCTCCCTCGTACTTCAGTCAGGAGCGAGCCTAGCACGATCGTGTCTCCTGGGGGAACGGAGGGTTATATCGCACGCGAGGCCCAAAGAGACATTTGAATTCCGCTGATTGATTTGTGGTTTCACGGCCTGGGAAATCCTTCATCCTGCTGCTGTCCCCTGCTTGGCACCAGTGGGGCTTGGCGACTTTGTGGCCAGCGTCTGCACGGTGTGATGATGAGGAACTTTACCGACAACTGAGCATCAGGTTAAGCAGCTTGCTTCCTAAGACAAAATTAGGCGAACTTTTTGACCTCAGGAAGTACTTTTTCCCTTAGCATTTCTGCGAGCAAACAGCCAAACTGCCGCCGCTGCATGGTGAAGTAATTGGTTGGAATAAGTGCGGACAATGCCAAGACTGGGCTGAAATGGAGGGAAAGCTGAGTAACTTCTTCAGAAGCACCTGGAATGGATGAAAGCATTTTGGCACAATCATTATCGTTTTCCGAATGATTCCTGAGATGTTGAACAACTGTGCTATTGCTGCTAGATGGTGGCTCATTAGGTGAAGCTGTCTGCAGTCGAGTAACGTAAGGAGAACATATGCCAATGCATGGAAACAAATGATCTAAATTAACATCATCGCTGAAATCTCGGAGGGCCTCCTTTAAACAACTTTCCAGGGAAACACCAGCTCCGGCAGCTCAGATATTTACTGCTCAGATCAGTGTAATGTTAAACAATTTTAGAAAAGCAGGTTTCCCCAATGGTAATTTTGCATGCTCGGTGTTTCAGAGTGTAAAGAGGAGAATGCGGGAAAGCATCCTGGGGGCTTCCCTGACTCCTGGTTCAGCAGCGTTAACAAACTTCTGTTAGAGTCAACAAGAATTTTAAAGGAGTAAGTGTTCAGCGGTGTACTCTTTTTTTTTAGTTATGGAGACGTAACTCCACATTGGATTGAAAAACTGTCTTTCAGATGAGGTGGAGTCCCTGTTATTCCCCTTCTAAAGAATTAAACAAAAAAAGTAGTACTGGCAAGGATGCGAGGCGAGAGGAGTAGAATGCCTCGATTATTACAACGCCCTTTTATTGCTTTCTTCTCTTATTATGGCACGGTTTAAACATATGGCTTTTCGCAGCCCAACTATAAATATCTTTCTTGTGCTTCTCATTGCGTTTTTTGATGGAATAATGCACGTGCCGCGTGTCTGCTCATGAGACGGAGCTGTTTGTGATGCGTCTACTGGCTTTCTCGGCCGCAATCAGTATTTTCTTTTCATATGTTTCTAATTCATCTTAGTTAAAAAGACACCGTTGTGGCTGACAGAAATAAAACCTAACAGGCCTTAAAACCCCATCATAAATATGAATTCATTCGTTCAATTGTTCCCTTGAGGCATGACACGGCAAAGCGCCGAGACACTTGTGTTCATACCGAAATCAATGAGAGTCCGCGAGCCACTCCTGCGACACCTTCAAATCTATGGAAATACTTCCTTTCTGCAGTAAAATTAAAAGGAAAAAAAAAAAATATGCTGATAGAGACCCAAGAGGGAAAAGGTGGAGGGAGGAAAGGAGTAACAAATACGTTTCAGATTTTCTTTCTATGGAGATACGCTCAGACTGTAGTGAATTGCAGTTTGATGGGAGCTGAGATGGTGTTCAGGGGAGGTTTTCTAGACCTGTGTTTCCCGGTGTTGTTGATCAGGGATAGCGTAGGGGCCGGCTGGACTTGTGATCCGCGCTGGTGCTGCCGTTCTTCAGGAGCATCTGACGCATCACAGGCCAATGGCAACTCGAAAGGATAAAGGAGTGAATAGGCTTTGAGGGAGGAAACCTAAAAATACTAATGAGTGTTTTAGCGTCAGGAAAGCTTCTCGATGCCTTTTCTTTAACGTTATATGGATGGATACAACAATATCATAGAATCCTAAAACCATTTCATTGGAAGAGACCCTCGATATCATCAACTGTATCCGCCCATTACTAAACCAGATCCCTGAGCACCTTGCGTACCTGTCTTTTAAATCCCTCCTTCCAACCCAAACCATCCCATGATTCTATCATTCTGGGTTATTATGCACTCGTGTCCAGATACTGAGGGTTGGTATCTCTTCGGCGTATCGCGTCTCAGACGAAGAAAGTAGGAGAGAGTGTTTTAAAAAACTTGAAAAGTAAGAATTTAGATGAGGAACTGTAATAAAAATGTGCAGAGAAGCTCTAGAAAGGTAAAAATAAGTTGAAATCATGATATGTCATTAATATTTTAGTGACCAGATATTGCTAATTAATCCTTGCTGTGTTGGCCGAAGGAAAGGATGGATTGAATGTTCCCCTCTCTTCACCTAAGGAAAGCCTCCATCACTCTCTGAGTTGGTGAAATTAATCTCTTACTCGCACAGAAGAAGCAGAAGGAGCTTTTTGTAGCTGTGCCCCAGTTTGGAGCAGTACGAACCGGATTTCAGAACATCAAATCTATTTTGACACAGGTTTGTCTTTCACTGACCGGAGCACAGTGTTCGTTTTGTTTCGTTAACGTGCTGACATGAACCCAAACGTTTTTGTTTCCCACTGCACTGTAGGGATGTGTGACATGTCCTGAATACCTGACGATAATCATTGTGAGCCGACAGAGCGCCTCTCCACATCCCTCAGGCACCTTGGGCACAGGGGAGTCCGTGAAATATCTCATAAACGTTGTATTTAGCTGTTTTGGGATTGAGACAGCAAGAGAGGACCTTGGCTGCTGAGCTTTTCTGTAAGGTCATGCGTCAGGGATGCCTTTAATCAATGGGTTGCAGTGAAAGCCTTTCAAAATATTGAAGGGATTAAAAAGATGAATGAAATGCAATGAAAAAAAATGCAGTGAAATCCCTTCAAGATATTGTAGGGACAGTAAAGGTTAGCTCTGATGGCTGCAGCATGCCCAAGGGTCTTCGTAGCACGGTTGCTTATGCTTTCCCCATCTCAGATTGCTGTAAAAGGTTTCTTGTTGAGGCTCAGGAACGTAACCCATAGTGCATCTGACTTTTCTCTGACATGATCCTGAGGGAATGGGTATCATAGAATCATAGAATCATAGAAACGTTAGGGTTCGCGTTGGAAGGGACCGTAAACACCATCCAGTTCCACCCCCTGCCATGGGCAGGGACACTTACCACAGGATCAGGAGCTCCAAGCCCCATCCAACCTGGCCTTGAACACCTCCAGGGATGCGGCAGCCACAGCTTCCCTGAGCAATCTGTTCCTGTGCCTCACCGCTCTCATGGTGAAGAAATTCTCTGTTATGTCCAGCCTAAATCTGCCCCTCTCCAGTTTATACCCATTTCCCCTGGTCCTATCCCCACAAGCCTCTATGAACAGCCCCTCTCCAGCTTTCCTGGAGCCCCTTCAGGTACTGGAAGGTCGCTATAAGATCTCCTCTGAGCCTTCTCTTCTCCAGGCTGAACAACCCCAACTCTCTCAGCCTGTCCTCATAGGGAAGGTGCTGCAGCCCTCTGGTCATCCTGTAGCCTCCTCTGGACCCGTTCCAACAGCTCCATATTCTTTTTATGATGAGGATTCCAGAATTGGACACAATACTCCAGATGAGGTCTCACAACAGAGGGGCAGAATCGCCTCCCTTGCCCTGCTGGCCACGTTTCTGTCAATGCAGCCCAGGATAGAGTTGGCCTTCTGGGCTGTGAGCGCACATTGCCAGCTCGTGTCGAGCTTCTCATCACTCATAGCACTGGTCCGCTGGTATTTAATGCTGTGTTTGCTATGAAAAAAAGCCACCTCCCCCTCATCTGCAAGCAACATCAACCCTGGAAAGCTTACCCGTTATTAGCAAATAAATATGATGCTGACAGCCTCATCATAGGCAGCCACAAGCTGAGCTGCGCTCTGTAATGAAGTCTAACGACGTTGGCTCCATTTTCCATTGACACTGCTCCTCATAATGGCAATGGACCCATTAAGCAGACGCCTCTGTGCAACCCCTCTCTGCCGACATAGGCGAGAGAGGTTGGAGAAGGAGCTGGCATCCACGACATCGTTTAGAGTACCGCTAAATGAGAAGGCAGAGGATGATGCAGTGCGCCCCCTCCCTCTTAGCCGGGGCTTCCTCCCAAGGTGCAGCGCTTCATCTCCTTTCTGCTCACTACCACCTGCCCCGTTAGCACGCAGATTAAGATTCATTGCTGATCTTGGGAGTGAGAATTCAAAAGCCTTCTCCGCAAGATGCCACTGATGGGAGCGAAAGAGCTGGGTGGGTTTTTTTTCCAGGGGGAAAAAAAAAAAAAAAGGAAAATTCCGTTTAGGTAGAATGTTATCTTTTGGCATAATTAGCAGTTGATTTTTGATGTAATTAGTTGCTATTTCTGTCTGATGGCTGGGGCATGCATGTGGGGTAGGGACAGGTGGGACGCTTTTTCTGCAGTATTAACAGAATGGCATAAAAAGCTCCTTTCCTGCCTGTGAAATTTATTCAGGGCTGCGAAAATGCCTGCCTAATTAATAAGCAAGTCCATAATAATCTTATCTTGCGAGGGAAAGGTTTTACATGAAACCATTAGTGAAGTTCAGACTTTGCCTTTTCAACTGAACCCATGATCCCTGCTGTTGAAAACCTTCGTGGTGGTGGAGTAATGAAGAGTTGTTTTGTATTTTATCATTTGGAGTTGTCGTTACGATTTCCACGGATCAGTTATGCTTCTCCAAGTTTTATTCATGATCTCTTTATCTAATCTTAACTCTATGGAACTGATGTACGAGAAACGTTCCGCTCTATGGAAAGGAGTTTGAATTGTGTGAGTAGAGTTCATGAATGACTTCCAAAGGAGCCATCTGAAATTCATAAAGCCATAGTATCATTGGGTTGGAAGGACCTTTGAGATTAGAGACCAGCCATACATGTCCACTACTAAACCAGATCCTTGAGCTCCTCATCTGCCAGTCTTTTAAACACCTCCAGGGATGAGAACTCCACCACCTTCCTGGGCAGCCTCTGAGAACCCTTTCAAGGAAGATTGTTCCTGCTATCCAGTCCAAACCTGGCCTGGTACAACTTGAGGCCATTTCCTTTTATCCTGTCACTTGTTATTTGGGAGAAGAGACCGGCGCTCACCTCATCAAAACATCTTCCAAGCAGTTGTGGACAGTGATGAGGTCTCCCCTCAGCCTCCTCCGGGCTAAACAACTCCATGTCTCTCAGCCCCCACTCATAACCGTTGTTCTCCAGACTCTCCCCCAGCTCTGTCCCTTTCTCTGGACATTCTCCAGCCCCTCAATGTCCTTCTTAGAGTGAAAGGCCCTAAACCGAACCCAGGATTCGAGGTGTGACCTCACCAGTCCCCAGTCCAGGGGCACAATCCCCTCTCTGTCCTGCTGGCCACGCTGTTTCTGATCCAAGCCAAAATGCCATTGGCCTTCGGCCACCGGGGCCACTGCATTGGACTCCAAGAGCTGATTTCCTGCTTTAATTCTGCAGCAAGATTTTCTTTTTTAGTGTTGGACCTAGCTTTGCAGAGCACACTCTAGGCATAGCTGCAGCGATCAAGGCAATTCCATGCCCTCAGGAGGTAAAAAAAACCCTCCAGGTCAGAAACACAGCTAAACTCAGAATAAATTCTATTTCTCAGTATTTCACTGACAGTGTTGAGCAACTTTGTAGAAATCGTAGAATCATAGAATACCAGTTTGGAAGTGACCTCAAGGGTCACCTGGCCCAAACTTTCTCGGCAAAGGCACGGTCTCGATGAGTCCCTGCCCAGCTGAATCTTAGAAGTGTTCACTGTTGGGCGACCCACCACTTCTCTGGGGCGATTATTCCAGAGGCTGACTTTTCTCATTGTGAACGACTTTCCTCTTGCGTCCAATCGGAATCTCGGCAGGAGTAATGTGTACCCATTATCCCTCTTCTTTTCCACATGACTCCTTGTAACAAAAGGAGTCTCCATCTCCTTTGTAGTCAGCCTTTAAATACTGGACCGTGGTGAGGACTCCCTTATCCCTTCTTTACTCCAGGCTGAACAAACCTGATTTTCCCAGCCTTTCATCGTGGCAGGTTTCTCAGTTCTTCGATGATCCTCATGGCTCTTCTCTGGGCCCTCTCCAGCCCATCCACATCTTTTTTTGCATAGCAGTCACCAAAACTGAACACAGTAATCCAGGTGTGACCTGACAAGCACAGAGTGGAGTGGGATAATGACTTCTTCATCCTCCTGGTGATGCCCTTGGTGATGCAGCCCAGCATCCTGTTGACTTTCTTTGCTGCAGCAGCACTCTGACATTGAGCTTGTTGTCCACTACCACACCCTGGTCCCTCTCCTGGAGTTGGTTTCAGGACCGGCTGAGATCTACCCAGCTGAGGAGATAATATAGAGGATAATCCAGGAGTGCAGACGAGTGAGAATTTACAGTTATTCACACTCAGTGTGGTATCGTCGGTAAACCTCGTCAGGGTATGCTTTGAATCATATAATCACACAATGTCCCGAGTTGGAAGGGACCCACAGGACCATTAAGTCCAACTCCTGTCCCTGCACAGTCACACATGGTGCTGAGGGCGTTGGTCAAACGCTTTTGGGCTATTGTCAGGCTTGATGCTGTGTCTGCTTCCCTGGGAGCTGTTCCAGTGCTCCACCACCCTCTGGGGGAAGAACCTTCTCCTAATGTCCCACCTAACCGTCCCCTGGCATCTTCCTGCTGTTCCATTGGGTCCTGTCATGGGTCACCGGAGAGAAGAGCGCAGCACCTGCTCCTCCTCCTCCCTTTGTGAGGAAGCTGTAGAGCACAAAGAGGTCCTCCTTCAGTCTCCTCCTCTTTAGGCAGAACAGACAAGTCGCTCCAGCTGCTCCTCTCACGGCTTCCCCTCTAAACCCTTCACCGTCTTTGCGGTGTCCTCTGGACACTCAACGGTAGTTTAATGTTCTTCTTATCCTGCGGTGCCCAAAACTGCGCTCAGTACTCGAGGTGGGGCTGTGCCAGCGTGCGCTATGATGCGATATTAACTTGTGGGAAACCATATACGAAGCCTTGAGCGATCCGCGTTCTGCTCTCTCTTCTCCAGTGCGGGTTGGGGCAGCTCTGACACATCTGGATGGGCTCAGTGGGAATGTGTCCTTTAATGACACTAAGAAGTTCCCACTTGGTGTCTCACGGGGCCATGAAGTGGCGTATTTGAATATACATATACGAATAGAATAAAAAGGGATGCGAGAGGAGGAAGGTTAAATAAGAGACGCACCATGTTTCCTGATTTTTATGCAATGTTAATGGTAATTTTGCGTGTCTTACCCGTGTCAAATTCCAGAAATACTGTCAGCTGCCGGAAAGCTTAGAGCATAGCACCATTTCCTTGCTCTCTTTGGAGGTGACGGAGCGATGCATCAGCGCTGAGCACTCTCAACAACCCTCTGCACATCCTAACACGAGGATTTTGGTTTCTATGATGTGAAGGCACGGAGGGCTCTGCCTGCAACAGAACCCCTTCCTGACTTCAGGTCTACTGCAAAACTGCAGGTTTCTTTCCTAGAACATGAAATTTCTACCTCAATTTTCATTGTAAATGATTTAAATACCTGCATAATTCGAAATAAATTCCTGGAAGCTGCACACAATTGCACCGTTATCACCTGATTATCATAATGGGTGGAAATCAAAAGTGACTGTTAGCAGCAAATAAACAGACAAAGAGATGGGAGTAGCTTCTCACCATTGCATTGTCTTTACAGGTGATCTCAATTAGATTTGCTTTAAATCCTCCCTGTTCAATAATTAGCGCAGCATTACGTCACACCAGCAGTGTTTGGAAATGAAATGAGTTGAAAAATGGAATTTATTACCAGCAGAACAAACTGGCAGCACTAAAAAGTGACAGAAGCATTTTAGGCTTGAGTTCACAAGGGAAGCGTGAGCCAAAGGGTCCCAAACAGGAGAGAAACCTGCAAATCAGATTCTTTAGAATGATGATGGGAAATGATGCTATAACCCCTCCCAGCAGGGGAGATGGGGGCCCTGGGGATTGGCGGTTGCTCTACAAATGGTTGCGAGTCCTCAACCAACAGTGGATTTTCCTCCTTTTTTTCTGTCCGGCACCTGGTTCAGACACACGTGGTTTGAGATGCCTTCGTATAGCTAAAATCTGTGGGCTTAACGTAGGCGTAAGTCAGTGAAGCTCAGTGGTGTGTGACTCCAGACCAGACCGTGTAATACTCCCCTGTCACCTTGAGCTGAAACAGTTGAGAATTCTACCGGTTCAGGCCATATAATTTCATCTGTTGCCGTAATATTACTTCATACAAGCAACATTTCCGTCGTGTTTAGGATTTTGTGCCTGTACATCGCTGGCCCTCCTGCTCTGTGAAAAAGCGGTTGTGGGTGGTGGATACCAACTGCTGGAGACTAAGGGAGAGGCGGTGGAGTATTGTGTTCAGTTCTGGAGGCCTCAGCACAGGAGGGACATGGATCTCTTGGAGCGAGTCCAGAAGAGGCCACAAAAAAGACTGGAACAATCCCCATCCGAGGGGAGGCTGAGAAAGTTGGAGTTGCTCAACCTGGAGAAGAGAAGGCTGCGGGGAGACCTTAGAGCAGCTTCCAGTGCTGAAAGGGCTTCCAGGGAAGCTGGGAAGGGACTCTGGATCAGGGAGTGCAGGGATAGAATGAGAAGGGAAGTTTTGAAGCTGTAAGAGGGGAGATTGAGGTGAGATCTTGGGAAGAAATGTTTTCTGGTGAGAGTGGTGAGGCCCTGGCCCAGGGTGCCCAGAGCAGTGGTGGCTGCCCCATCCCTGGAGGGGTTCAGGGCCGGGTTGGAAGGGGCTTGGAGCCCCTGATCCAGTGCAAGTGTGACCAACAGGTCAAGAAGGGGATTCGCTGCCTCTACTCTGCTCCAGACCTGGAGTCCTGCTTTCTGGACGCCACAGTGCAGGAAAGATACGGATCCACTGGAGCGCCCTGATCCAATGGGAGGTGTCCCTGCTCATGGTGGTTGGGTTGGAAATGGATGACCTTTAAAGTCCCTTCCAACCCAAAATATTCCGTGATTCTATGATCTCTTCTGCTGAACAAATTTTCACTTGGATTTTGATATTTCTGCATTTACCGGATTCTCTTCCCCTCCTCCGGTCTTTCACGCGTGTGGAAGGGAACGCGGTTCGCTTTTCCTGCTGTAGTTAAGCAGCAGGAATATTATAGGGCAGAATAAGTAATTACTGGTCTGTAGGCTGAATAAAACCTGGAAATCCATTTTGTATGGCTCATGGCCGCGTGAATCTTTCAATGTTTTTAAACAGTATTTTGGATAGCAGTAAGGTGTGTGTTAACCTACGCTGCGTCCCGGTCCTTTGAAATGCTTCTTTGCTGCAAGGGAAAGTTTCCCACCTATGCAGTGGTGGAAAGGAAACCACGC
Source organism: Cuculus canorus (assembly GCF_017976375.1). NCBI lineage: Eukaryota > Metazoa > Chordata > Aves > Cuculiformes > Cuculidae > Cuculus > Cuculus canorus. The sequence goes on from NC_071441.1 coordinate 77,408,538, forward strand.
TCTTCTCTATGGATTCCTTTTCCTCGGAGCTACAGCCCAGAGGAGCCACAGGAGGCAGGGCAAGGGGGTTTGCACCAGGACGCTGCCCTCGTGGGTGCATCCAAGCGTTGAAACGCCGTGCAAAGGCCACCAAAGGGAGTGGAGCTCCTGGAGAACTTTTTCACCTTTAGGGAGAGCCAGGAAATGCAGAAAATTCTTCCAAAGAATATTACACAAACCCAATGCGTAATTCATAACATTTAAGACAATTGGATGGATGCGCCATCCAATTTTAGGGACGTGGTTTAGGGAGTGTTAGGAATGGTTGGACTCGATGATCCAATGGGTCCTTTCCAACCTGGTGATTCTGTGATTCTGTGTGAAGTCTTTGATTCAGCAGAGCTTCTGGACCTTTAAAAAGCTCCTGCATTTGGTTATGAAGGAGATGGTCGATGAATCCTGAAGGGACGAATTGACTGCGTGGCCTTTTGGCTGTTAAAAATAATAATAGGTTTTCTATAATGATAGAATCGCGGAGTGGTTTGGGTTGGAAGGCTCCTTTAAGCCCATCCAGTTCCAACCCCCTGCCACGGGCAGGGCCACCTCCTGCTGGCTCGGGCTGCCAAGGGTTTGCATCACGGCGGTAGCAGATAAGTGAGATATATCTCACATTCCTCCTCTGTGAGAGCGTGAGGTGTCCTGGAAATGTTCGATCCGCAGCTCGGTGCCGAATTTCTGCCGCGCCAGTCTAGGGAGCCAGCTGATCTCAATTCTCTCTATGCATTTTTAATTTAGCAGAGTATGGCAAGGTAGAGGGTCTGATAAATTTTTTATTAAATTATAGAGGGGGAAAAATTTTGTGTGCATGTAGCAAAACCAAGGATTAGTTTTTACCGGGATGATTGTGCCTTGCTTAGCGCTTATTGTCTGACCTTAGCGCTGCCTGGAGACTGGAGTATGGGATTTGATTTGTAAAGGTCTGAGATCTTGGGAAAACTCCAGCAGAGCATTTAAACACATACATAGTCTCATTAAAACAATCTGCTCAGATGTGGCAATGAATTTGCTGCGTTATCCTTGTCCCTGGGCTAAATACTCCTCTCTTACATAATAGTCAGAACGTAGACTCGGGAGCAGAGTCAATTATAGACGGACGTGCTGTCCCCGGGGGAGCGAGGGCTTGCGGAGCTACCGAGAAAGCAGGAAGGCAGATGTCCTTTGATTAATGGGACACCCCGTGTATTTGGGGCATCTGGCAGGCAGGCAGCTTGGCGCTGCTGCAGCCTGGGGACCGTGGCCCCCGGTCGATGCTGTAATTGCCTTGGCCGCTGGGTTACCACCCAACCGCTTTTGCCTCTGCTGAAGGGGAATCTCCCCCGGGGGCAGTGGCCACTTCTCCTTTGTGCCCTCCTCTCACTGTTGCGGTCAACCAAAAGCATGGTTAAAAATATGATTTCCCTAGACCTTGCCACGGAGCAGCTCCTAGGATGGGGAGTCGGGGGTTGGCATTTATTTGCCCGGGGAGGAAAGGTGACCCAGACATGGTCCCGTGGAGGAAGATGTTCCTCAAGGCACCACTTGCAGCCAACAATGGCCCACAAGCCCACCTGGGCACACCCGGCAAGTGTTAACTGCAGAAAGACGGATGTCATTCTGCATCGCTTCACAACAGTTCCCATTTTTTCCCCTTGCTTTCCCAGGTGTGTGTTGGTTCTCCATAAAGGAAACGACTCCCTTGTAGTTAACTAAAATGCCACTTCAGACAGCGGAGGGAAATCACACAGCGTTTTCTCTGGCTCCTTTGTTGGCTGAGTAAAAAGCTGGGGAAGATCGATGGGTCACTTTGCGTGCAAAAGATGCACAATTACCCTGTTTCCAATTTCTCTCCTAAAACATAATACAGAAAGGGAAAAAAAAAATGCAGATGCGGCTTGCTAACACATATGTCAGCATTTACTTTAAACCTCTAAACATTAGTGGGTGTTTTTAAATGCGAGCAGCGGGGCATTAACTTCCCCGTGCTATGTATATGGAATCGATTCCTCCGTTGCCTTTTGTCAGCTGACTCAGAACTACCCACAGTTTCGTATTCACATAATTAATTTTTATAACCGAATAGTAGAGCGATGCTTAACTTTTTGTGGTGTATGAGGAATGAGTTTAGGTTTTTGCCCGTTGAAGTGATGCATTTATATGTTTTATATACATATGTATGTGTATTATATATATGTGACTTGGGGCGCATTGTGTTACATAAGGAAATATATTTTTGTGTTCTAGGAAATGGTCCTATTTTCCTTAAGTACAGAAAGAGGAGGATATAAATCCCTGCAGACCTCCCGCTGCTCTTTTGTAGGGCGTATCCTGCAGGCAGGAGAGCCGTCGAGCCGTGGCTGGGGGAGAATAACAGCGCTCTTGGCATTGTACTACCACCCCCAGGGATTTTGGGGGTCTCCTGGTGCAGGACCCCACGTCTGCCAGTGACGGACTGGCCGGCACGGGGCCGCCCTGTGCAGTTGGACGCACACAATGTGCATTTGTCAGTGGGAAAAAGTAGTTTTTTAAGCGGTCCCTGGAGGAGCCAGGTGAGACAATAGCTGCCGAAAGAAGGCATAGGGGCTTTGTTTGAGAAAAAAGAGGCATCTGCTTACGGTCTCGTTCTCGGAGTGGCTCTATTCAGAGCGATGGAGTTGGGATCATCCTTTTTAATTGGCCCTGGCATAGTTTAGCAGGAATGTAACACTTTCTGAAAGGAAAAGGCAAGGAAACCACGTCCTGGGCTGCATCCAAAGGATCATTGCCAGCAGGGCGAGGGAGAGGGTTCTGCTCCTCTGCTGTGCTCTGGTGAGACTCCACCTGCTGTCCTGTGTCCAGCTCTGGAATCCCTAATATAACGAGAATATGGAGCTGTTGGGATGGGTCCAGAGGAGGCCACAAAGATGATCCGAGGGCTGGAGCAGCTCTGCTCTGAGGCCAGGCTGAGAGTTGGGGTTGTTCAGCCTGGAGAAGAGAAAGCTCCAAGGAGACCTTAGAGCATCCTGCCAGTACTGAAAGCCGCTACAGGTTACCGTTCATTTTAACAGTGAAGTAGGGACCAGTCATCTTCTCAGAGCAGTAAGAGTACCAGAAACTCTGGCTGGCAGCTGTAAGCAATAGGTTTTGAGATGGAGATGCATCAGGAAGATTTAGATTGGATTGACTCAGTGTTTCAGTGTCCAAAACTCGTCCTTCTGTATCACTACAAGGGGTCTCATTACAGCTGCTGAGATCTCTGTTCAATCCTCTATTAGTATTCAGCCTTCAGAGTAAACTCCAGAGCATAAGAGCTCCTGTTATTACACCTTATTTCTCTCCCCGTCTCTTGCTGAGGCAATTCTTTGCCAGCCCTACGTCAGCATCACACTTAGGGCATATACGCGTGTGCACAATGGTTTAGGACAACGTTCTGTGGCCAGTTCTCTGCAGGAGAAGTGTCCGTGGGTGAGCTCTGCGTGGGGACAGCTCTACGGTGGGACGGATCCACATGGGTAGCTGCTAACCATAACCTTATAACACTCCCTGCGCAGAGATGTCCCTGTGGAGGGTTCACAGAATGTCCTCAGTTGGAAGGAACCTACAAGGATCATCGAGTCCAACTCCCGTCCCTGCACAGGACAAGCCCAACATTCACACCGTGGGGCTGAGGGTGTTGGCCAAATGCTTCTGGAATATTGTCAGGCTTGGCACCTTGGCGGCTTCCCTGGGAGCTGTTCCAGTGCTCCACCACCCTCTGGGGGAAGAACCATTCCTTAATGTCCAACCTAACCCCTGGTGCATTTTCCTTCTACTACTTTGGTCCCTGTCATTGGTCACCAGAGAGAAGAGCTCAGCACCTGCTCCTGTTCCTCCTCTCCTGGTGAGGAAGCAGCAAACTGCTATGAGGTCTCCCCTCTGTCTCCCCTTCTCCAGCCTGAACAGACCAAGTGACTTCAGCTGCTCCTCATACAGCTTCCCCTCTAATCCCTTCACCATCTTTGTGGCTTCTTCTGGACACTCTCTGGTGGCTTTAGAGCCTTTTTATACTGTGGCACCAAAAACTACGCGCAGTACTCTAAGTGGGGCTGCAATAGTGTGGAATAGAGTGGGACAATCGGCTCCCTCGACCAGCTAGCAGTGCCGTGATGGATGTACCCCAGGATACAATTGACCCTTTGGGCTGCCAGGGCACACTCTTGGCTCCTGTAGAGTTGTTCCGCGGAGAGTTGTCCCGTGCGGAGAGTTGTCCAACAGGGAGAGGTGTTGCTTTCCATATCCACAAAGGAGATAACTGATAATAAGCTGTTACTCTAAAGCACTAGTGCTTCCTGAGGAGGTTTAGTATGAGCAAGAAGGCACCATGGGACTACCCTACTCTAAACAGCTCCTCTTCCTAAAACTCACCTCTGGATTCCTAGGGTGACCGGTGGTGTGAGACAAAACATCTCCACCCTGCCCGGACCTGCAGGGTTGAGTGCCGGTGACCTCCTGAGCCTTGTGGGCATGAAAGGGGGTTTCTCCCACCTTAGCATACCCCTTGGTTCCTGCATCTTGAAATTGCCTCGTATTCAGAGGCTTGAAAACCCTTTAAAGGTCTATGAAAGGGTGCACCTTCAGTGTATCAATATTTAATTAATCCTGGTTGGACTCGATGATCCAATGGGTCCTTTCCAACCCTGTAATTCTGTGAGTTCCCATTTGCAGTGTTATCTGTAGGGATCCACAATTTGGACCCAAGACTTCTATTGCACACGGCAGTGTAAACCAACAGGAGGTGGTGGTGAGTGATGTGCAGCCATGCGAGTTTGGCCTCCCCAAAACTGCTTTATCCCACTAAATGAGCAAAATAGTGGGAGAAAAGTGCAAAGTGTTGGAGACGTTTTCCTGGGTCGTGTATCAGACCGGACTTAGGACTTCTCTGTCTTCTTCAAGTGTCTCTCCTTCAGTCCGTTGCAGTTCTCCCGTGTGTGGTGGCTCCTCGCCGTGATTAGCACATTCCCAAGCCACTTGACTTCTCTCTGTAGCTCCCGTGAAACGCTACACGTGCTCAGACGTCTTTGTGAGAAAGCTGTTGCTTTATTGTGTTTCCCGCACCGCTGTGGTTAAATAGAATACATTAAAAAGTCCCTTTCTCTTTCACTGGGTGATGAGAATGTTCTTCTCTAGTGGATGATGAAGAATGCCGGTTTAAATGTTTCATTTGCATTTTTGTTCCGAGCTTAATAATAATTAAAAGGAAAAAAAAAAACCCCTGCGAGCAAAGGAGTTACTTGACAACAAGAATTTCGTTCCTCCCAACAGGCCCTCGGGATCTGCACGGTGGGTTTCTTTTTGTGAGCCCGATGCACTGACCACATGGTTTATTGGTTATTATTAAATGAGGAGGGATTAGGAAGTCATGCATACACTTCCAGAAGGGGCCGTCTGTCCTTTCGACTCCGTGCCCTAAACAAAGTGCCCTTTCCTTGGTGGGACCATTTAACTCTTTAAACTGAGAATAGGAATCCTTCAGCTGATTGGAGATGGACATTGGCGTGAATGGCGTCAGTCTGGTTTATGCCTTCGTTAACACGCAAATTGAGGTTTCCTCTATCACCAACAGCCCTCTTCCAACAAACGAGGACGAGCTGAAGGAAGCAGCGCTAATCTCACTGCCCAAACAGCAACCTCAGAGCGCCGCTCTTTGGAAGCAGGCTGGAGATCAGATGTGAGTCCTAATGAAGACTATAAAAAATTCATTGCCTAAACTTCAAAGGCCTCAGTTCAGAGTGAAAACAAAAATACATTGTGCCTGTGAACTTCCAAAGACCTTTTTATCATGGTTTTCATGTCTTAACAGGGCCAAAATCTGCTGGGTGTTGGCGGTCACTTGCAAATCCACAGTGCTGTTCTGCTCAGGTTCAGGAGATTTGGGAGTTAATCCGTGCATGCGAAAAGCTTCAGCACTTCGTGGGTTTATTTACAGGAGGCAGCATAGATGTTGCCAATGCTGTAAAAAAAAACCGGCTGGTTTATCCCTGGAAGTTGGCTGGAAGGTTGCACTTAGAAGACTTCTGGTCAGCAGCTCCATGTCCAAGCAGAGACAGGACAAGAGGGAATGGCCTGAAGCTCCGCCAGGGGAGGTTCAGGTTGGATATCAGAAGGAAATTCTTCACAGTAAGAGTCATTGGGCACTGGAACAGCTGCCCAGGGAGGGGGTCGAGTCGCCTTCCCTGGAGGTGTTTAAGGAACGGGTGGATGAAGTACTTAGGGACATGGTTTAGGGAGTGTTAGGAACGGTTGGACTCGATGATCCAATGGGTCCTTTCCAACCTTGTGATTCTGTGATTCTGTGTAAACTATGAGTAATTGCTGGTGGATGAGAAGCTGAACGTGAGCTGGCAATGTGCCCTTGCAGCCCAAAAAGCCAACTGTGTCCTGGGTTGCGTCCAAGCAGTGGGACCAGGAGGGTGAGAGAGGAAACTCCACCCTTCTGCTCCATTTGGATGAGACCTTACCTGGAGATCTGCATTCAGTTGTGGAGTCCTCAGCATAGGATGGACATGGATCATGGAGATGATCAGAACTCTGGAACACCTTCCATCCCAGGCCGGGCTGAGAGAGTTGAAGGTGTTCAGCCTGGAAAAGAGAAAGGTGTGGGGAGACCTTGGAGCCACTTCCAGTACTGAAAGGGGCTCCAGGAAAGCTGAGGAGGGGCTCTGGATCAGGGAGTGCAGGGACAGGATGAAGGTGAACAGTTTTATGATGAAAGAGGGGAGATTTAGGTTATATATAAAGATTAAATGTTTTGCTGTGAGGGTGGGGAGGCCCTGGCCCAGCGTGCCCAGAGCAGTGGTGGCTGCCCCATCCCTGGAGGGGTTCCAGGCCAGGTTGGATGGGGCTCGGAGCCCCTGATCCAGTGGGAGGTGTCCCTGCCCATGGCAGGGGGTGGGACTGGGTGGGTTTAAGGTCTCTTCCACCCCAAACCATTCCATGATTCTATGATTCTATGATTCTGTAATTCCAATTACGGTGTCCTTGGTGGTGTGATTGCTGATGAGGGTTGTGCAGACCGTGCGAAAGCAGTTTTGCCAGCACCCCATATCTCCTTTTGGTTTAAAAGCCACCAAAAGCTTCGAGTCTTGAAAACCTCAGTCACCTCAAAACCGCTTCAATTCATCCCTGACCTCTTACTCGACTTAGGGAAGCAATAAAACAATTTCGTCTGAGGAAGTAATGCGGTTACAACCTTTAAAATGATGCTAAGAACATTTAGCACTAATCTCATTGAATCTTGAGGCGCGCTGACAGCTGGAGCCCAGCCTCGTGCAGAGGAAAAAAACTTAAGCAGGAAAAAATTGCTTCAACTTTCCATAGTTAAATCCTAATAGGCTTAGTAGGAGAAAATAAAAGCCATTCATTTAATGTTACACTCATTTAAATGAAAAAGAAACAAGCGGGACAGAGGAAAAGAGATCCAGCCTTGAAAATTATCCGATGTTTCACGCCTTTTTCGCCTCACCGTCCTCATTTGCTGATTTCAGGCTTGTCAAAAGCATCGGTTTGGCCCTTCAATCTTGTGATGGCCATGAATTTTCATGGCAGTCCACGTGACCTCTCGACACGGAGCATCCTTTGCCGAGGGACCGCAGCCGGCGCTGGGGGTGCAGGGGAGCCGGAGCCGTCCCCTGCCCCGTCCTGGCATCAGAGAGGCCAAATTAAATATCAAACACTGAAAACAAGCAGAAAATTCAACTTGTCTTGGGTGACGGGGTGGGGGGAGGACAGCTTGCTGCACTTGTCAAATATAAGTCTCTGATGGCTTCTGTTGATTGGCTTCAGCGTCCATCATTATAACCTGACCCGGCTCCTTTAATTTGTCTCTGTGACAAAAATTACTATGGAAAATAACAGCGTTGCTCCTCTTAATTAATCTGCAAGATAGCCGTGCGCAGAGCAGGTAAATCTGAGTTCGTGGTCAAGGTTGGCTTTGTTGCCGAGAGATGATGCGGATTTCCATTCTGTTTTGGTTGCTGCTTAAAATAAATGCGTAGGGTGGAATGGCGTTTTTTGCTTTATGGTGACTGCAAGCGAAATAAAACCAAGTTATTAGCAGTCGGGGGAGGTATATTGATAGAAAACAACCGGAGGTTTTAATTAGAGCAGAAAACAAAAGGCGTAGCAGTAAATAGTGGTTGTCATTGATCAACAGTTATTATTACTGTGCCTGTTAATAAATGCTTTCCGCTCTCCCTGTAAGAATCCTCCACGCAAATATAACTTTTAAAGCGTTTTCTAACTCCCACGAAGTTTGCTTTGAGAATCACTGGAAATTCTGTGGAAACCTGTAAACTCAAGAGTGAGATACAGCTTCTGCGGGTGCAAGGGAGTGGTTTTCACCCTGCTCAGCTGGAATGAGAGATAACCGCTAACAGCGTTGGGGCGAGGAGGGCACAGCTTCTCTGTGAGTTTGCTTTCTTCCGTCGAGACCGCTCCACGTAATAGCAAGGTTATGTAGTTAAGAAACGCTGCTTTTCTGGTAATAGAGAACCGTAAAATGAAATATTTGTCCTTTGAAGCGAATGGCTTTCTTTGCCATTAACCTCAGCAACAGTCTATGGCACTTATTTTAAGACTCATTCATTCCTTCCTCTTCTTTCACGCTGTAATGAAGAAAAATGCCACTTAACTACTAAATCTCTATCGCGCTCGCTTGGGAAGAAAGGACTGTGTATTTAGCATTGCTTCAGCGCAGCCTCCTGCGGGGCAGTAGGATACTAAAATACAGGAAAACCTTCCAAAATACTTGCTTGTTTTCCTCGCTTGGGCCTTCCGGTTCCCCTGCTGCTGCAAAACGCTGAAGCACGATGTGAATTTTGACAGAAAATCAGCAGAAAAAGTATTTATGGTCAGCAAGTAATTTAACACGTGCGGATTTTTTTCAGAGGGGGACTAATTCTTTCCTTTCCAGCCCATAACCGTTTAGCACGGTGCGTTACAATAAAGCAGCGTTGCTTCTCTCGCCCGTTGCAATCGACGTTCATTATCCTCAATTCCACAATGCTTCAAATAGAAACGGAGTGAAAAACTGCTGCGTACACAGCCGAGTTGCGCGACAGCAATTAATGATCTTCACGTGCGTCTCCTGAAGCAGCAGCACTTGGTGCTCCGAAGAGATTCTGTCTCTCCAGCCGAGAGACGTGTATCGCTACTTGCATAAAAACTTCCCTTGAATGCCCAGCGATAAGTTATTAGCGTCGCAGAAGGTGCTCTCTGCCCTCCTTCATTATTGACCTTGTGTTAGAAGGTTCTGTGAACATTAAATTCGTAGGTTTCGTGACCTCCAAGCTCTAAGGCTCCTTGGTTGTTTGCTTCACATCTTCTTTTCTCAAGTAAGGAGTGATGGGACGAGAGTTACATGGCCTCAATTTGTGCCGGGGCAGGTTTAGATTGGACGTTGGGAAAAATTTCTTCCCTGAAAGGGTTCTCAGGCCCTGGCAAAGGCTGCGCAGGAAGGTGGAGTCCCCATCCCTGGAGGTGCTTAGAAGACGGGCAGATGAGGTGCTCAAGGATGTAGTTTAGTAGTGAACTGGTACGGCTGGACTCAGTTCTCTCAAGACCTTCTCCAACGAAATTATTCTATGATTCTATGACATTCAGCGGTAGATTTTACCTCCGCTTGCCTTGAGTTATGTTGAGACACATCTGACTGCATGAGAGAAGAAAAACGCAGTATCCGCTCCCCAAGTACCTACAGATGCAACTATGGGGACCTTGTCATATTGTCCTTGCAACGTGTGCAGAAAGTGTGGGATCACTGCACGGTAAAAGAGGTTTCATGGAATCATAGAATGGTTTGGGTTGGAAGGGACCTGAAATCTCGTCCCATTCCCCTGTCTGCAGGCAGGGACGACTCCCATCGGATCAAGTTGCTTGAAGACCCATCCAACCTGGTCTTGAACACCTCCAGCGATGGGGCAGCCACCACTGCTCCAGGGATCCACAGCTTCTCTGGGCAACCTGGGCCAGGGCCTCACCGCCCTCACAGCAAAACGTTTCTTCTTAAGTTCTCATCTCGGTCTCGCCTTTCAGCTTGAAACCGTTCCCCCTCATCCTATCGTCCTAAGCTTGACCCCTCTCTTTAGAAAGCAGCTGACAGAACTGTAGCGAGTGCTCTTTGTGGTTGTGTTGATGTAGAGATGGGAGCCACCACGCTCCTTTGGCGCAGGAGGAATCGCATTCCACTTGTTCCCTTGCCTACTTTGACAAAAAATCTGTTATTTCCCTTTCAGAGTTTTCCCTTGATAAATCCTGACATGCATTTTCCGGTAATTCAGTAAAACTGTCAGAAATGTGAGCATCTTTTGAGCAGCCCTCATGATGCTCTACGTAACCCTACGGAAGGGAAGAACAAATGACAGTACTGAAATGGGACTTCTACATCTCCGGAGGTGCGAGGTCGCTGTTCACATGCTGTTCGTGTTAGAGATAAAAGGATCAGGTGGTATCTCTGGCACTTAAAATGTATGAAATGGTTCCATTTTTTTACTTGCTTTCTCAGTTTTAGACTCTAAAAACCAGCTTTGGGACGGCACTTTGGAAGGCTGTTTCTGCTGATGGCTCCTCTATCACACCGGCGGTTCACAAGTTCACGCTCACTTATCCTGTCTGTCCTGAGAGCTCAGAGGAGGTTCTTTGCACCTTCAAACACCATCGGTGGTGGTGAAGATTCCGTACAGCGGAACTCATTCGTTTTGGTGCTTATATCTTCTTTACTGGTGGATCGCTCTGCTCATTTCTTGGGCTGACTCTTGGCAGTCCTCACTTTGGGAATGTTCTTATGCCATAAATATAATTACTCGAACCGACAACCAAAGGGAGCATTTATCCAGAGCCCATTAAGGTCAGAGGAAGGTTCCTTTAGGTTCTTGGGATGAGGACACCAGTCGGTGTCTACGCAGCAAGATGGTACTGTGCTGGAGGAGAGCTCTGGCTACAGCGTGTCAATGCTGGGAATGAGGCATCCGTAGTCATAGAGGTTCGACTATGAAATTATTTTCTAGGAGTGCATGCCGGGACCCAAACCGTCTTCGTGAAATGCTGAAAAATAAACTGATTTTTAGAAATGCTTTCTTTCCAAGCATGCTCACAACACAGCTTGGGTTTCCAGCTGAAGAGGGGAGATTTAGATGAGATCTTGGGAAGGAAATGTTTTCCTGTGAGGCTGGTGAGATCAGAAAAGCTATGGATACCCATTCCCTGGAGGTGTTCAGGACCGGGTTGGATGGGGCTTCGAACAAACCCATCCGGTGGGAGGTATCCCTGCCCATAGCGAGGTGTTGGAACTGGATGGGCTTTGAGATCCCTTCCAACCCAAACCATTCCATGATTCCATCTTCCACAAAAGACCGTGGAAGAAACTGTGGGGTGATTAACAACGCCAGTCCAAAGGTAATTCAGTTCTGCCTTCCAGAACAACAACTTTTAAACAATTAAGGTCAACTACAGCTTACGGTTTGGCTCAGAAGTGCGTTCGGATATCGCGTGTGGGATGTAGAAAATACCACTTTGCATTAATTTAGAAACTTTAAATGTTTGATTTTCACGTCTTCTAATCAAACTTCCAGGATTTTATTTTAAGCAGTGCTTTGTGTTGAATGGGAACAACAGTCAAACGTAAAGGTTAAGTAAATTTAGTGTGTAACGTAATACGCAATTTGGGGTGAAACGGAGCATTTCACCTCAATGCAAAATAAATGTTTGAGGGCCAGCAGCGGGAGGAGCTCAGTCAGCAAAATGCTTTCAAGCTTTCCACCTCAATTTTCCCATCATGAAGGCAGGAATCTGTTCCCAGGGCTGGTGAGAGCCGGCACACCGTGCTGAGCGCTAATGTCTTCAACGCTGCTGTCCCCCACGACCTGAACTTCATATTCTTTTTGTGCAAAATTATGTTTGCAAAGATTTTTTTTGCCTCCTATAGTTAATCCATTAAGCCAGAGTTGAAGGGTAAATACCGACAACGTGCTCTTCTAGCTGGAATTTGATCTTTGCTGTCCTAACGCGCGGTGGAAAATCAATAGTGGAAATAGAGAGGAGCAAGAAAGACCCTCCAGAAGGGTGGGGAGTGCCTGAGTCTTCACTGCCTTTTGTTATTCCAACTAGCCATAAACTCAGTGTCGTGTTTCAAGGATATCGTAATTGCTGTTAGTCAGCATTCACGCTCTTGGGTACATATTTTGAACGGAAGAAACGAAAGAATAACGGTCTTTTCACGGCGTGCTGTTAATTAATTACAGAGCAGGAGTGGTTCAACTGCTCAACGCATGAACTTCCCCTTTGCTATTGTGTCATCTTCTCCACGGAAATCCCTTTACAAGGCAAATAACTTCTTAATTTTTGCTACTTCTACTGTTAAATTATACCCCTGCGCAGAACTCTGTACTTCTCAATTTCATAGTGCGTATTAATTCAATTCTGGGTGTTTTCAAGAAGGCAAATTTATGTACAAACTTACTTATGTTCTGCAGATACCTATTGGAACCAATCCCACGAGTAGCGCCAGGGAGGTTTAGATCGGATATTAGAGAAAATTTCTTTCCTGTAAGAGCAGCAAAGCAGCGGAAGAGGCTGCCCAGAGGCTGTTAGGAAGGTTTCTTGGCAAGGAATCCCTACCGAGACAATCATAGAATCGTAGCATGGGTTGGGTTGGGTTGGAAGGGATCTCAAAGCCCATCCAGTTCCACCCACTGCCATGGGCAGGGATACCTCCCACTGGCTCAGGGGCTCCAATCCCCATCCAACCTGGCCTGGAACCCCTCCAGGGATGGGGCAGCCACCACTGCTCTGGACAACCTGGGCCAGGGCCTCCCCACCCTCACAGCAAAACATTTCTTCCTAAGATCTCACCTCAATCTCCCCTCTTTCAGCTTCAAACCATTCCCTCTCATCTTGTTGGTGGAATGTGTTTCTTATTGGCTCCTAACAGGGATTTTTTTTCCTCTGGCTTTATCTCCTTATTTGTCTCCAGGATAGTAATTTTTGTCAGGACTAAAAATGTTCACAACTCCACCCACAAAAAGGAGAGGCTCAATGTGGCTAAAGGCGCGGGAATCTTCTTAGGAGGCCTACAGGGAGGTATGGAATGGTGTAGCGTCAGACTGCCTTGCTCTGATTTCCATTTCTCCCAGTCCCCTCTCTACATTTACACCACCAGATACATAAACATGAGGATTATTTATAGCCTTGTCAAACATATCCACTCAGTCAAATAGGACGGAGTTTCTTCATTCCTACTCTAACAAGAGGAGGTGCTCACGTTCTGAGGAGACCCTGACTCTATAGTCGCTGTGCAGAATTTTTTCGGCTGGAAATTAATTTCCAGTAGGGCTATGTGCAATCGCAGAATATCATCGTGAGAGATAAGCATCCACAGTCTGTATTAAGAAAAGTCCTTTTTCTGACCTTTATCTCACAGCCTTTGGAGCACAGATACGTTATCTTTTAGCGCAGAGGTGGGATTGATAGTGGGGTGGACAGTGGGACTGAGAGCCCCCTCAGCGAGTATGTAGACACCGTGCAGTGTAGTCGACATGCTAGAGGGGAGGGATGGCATCCGGAGGGACCTGGGCAGGCTGGAGAGGTGGAGAACATCATGAGGTTCAACAAGGCCAAGGGCAAGGTCCTACACTTGGGTCAGGGAAGCGCCAAGTACAACGGCAGGCTGGGAGGAGAATGGTTTGGGAGCAGCCTTGAAGAGAAAGACTTGGAGTGTTAGTGGGTGACAAGCTCAGCTTGAAACCCAGAAAGCCAAACTGTGTCCTGGGCTGCATCCAAAGCCGCGTGGCCAGCACGGCGAGGAAGGGGATTCTGCCCCTCTGCTCCGCTCTGCGGAGACCCCACCTGGAGTCCTGTGTCCAGTTCTGGAGTCCTCAGTTCAAGAAGGACCTGGAGCTGTTGGAACAGGTCCAGAGGAGGCCACGGAGATGATCTGAGCGCTGGAGAACCTCCCATAGGAGGACAGGCTGAGAGAGTTGGGGGTGTTCAGCCTGGAGAAGAGAAGGCTCCAAGGAGACCGTAGAGCAGCTTCCAGTACGGAAAGGGGCTCCCAGTACTGGGGAGGGGCTCTGGATCAGGGAGTGCATGGAGAGGACAAGGGAGGATGGGTTTAATCCGAAAGAGGGAAGATTGAGATGAGAAGGAGGAAATGTCTTCCTGTGAGATGGTGCCCAGAGCAGTGGTGGCTGCCCCATCCCTGGAGGGGTTCCAGGCCAGGTTGGATGGGGCTTGGAGCCCCTGATCCAGTGGGAGGTGTCCCTGCCCGTGGCAGAGGGTGGAACTGGGTGGGCTTTAAGGTCCCTTCCTAAACCATTCTCTGATTCTATTATAACTTTGTTTAAACGAGTTTTGACTCAGCTGTGCAGGTAAACGCTTTCTAACGGCTGCGGATCAGATATATTTATAAACTCTTTCTGGTGATTTGAAAGTCTGGTGATTCCTGCCCCTGTGTCCTGCATGCTGAATGGTATCAGCAAAAACAGCGTTTAACAGCACACAGCGCTGGGTCCTGCGCTTGGGACACAACAACCCCGTGCAGCTCCAGGCTTGGGGAAAAATAGCTGGAAAACTGCCTGGAGGAGAAAGACCTGGGGGTGTTGGTTGACAGCGGCTGAACATGAGGCAGCGGTGGCCCTGGTGGCCAAGAAGGCATCTTGGCTTGGATCAGCCGTGGTGTGGCCAGCAGGAGCAGAGCAGGATTGTCCCCTCGGGCTCAGCATTGATGAGGCTGCACCTCAGTTCCTGGCTGCAGTTTTGCGCCCCTTACTCCGATAAAGACATTTTTGGGTCTGGAACACATTCATAGAAGGGGAACAGAGCTGGGGAAGGGTGTGGAGCATCTCATCCGTTGATTGGACTGAGTGGGCTCAAGAGGGCCTTTCCACCCCTCTGCCAGTCTGTAATTTATCTGCAGCTCCATCAGCAGACGTCATCTTGGAGGGAGTTTGTGGTTTCCCTCCAAAAGAGCGTCTCCCAGTGAAGCAGCGTCTCCGCAACGTGGCTGAACAGCGCCTGGGGATAAACCCAGGAGCTTCGTATTTAATGGCACGTAAATCTCCATGGCATGCAGGAAGGTTTGCAAAGTGGCCTGAGCTGGTAAAGTAGCGATCGGTAGAAAATACGGGGAAAATCTCATTTTGCTCTCTACTGGATGGACCAGTTACACCGATGCTACGGTGTTTTCAGAAGTCAAAGATATGGGCTGTATTAAACACCGATTATAGAGCGTAATGCGGGAAAAGGAAAAAAAATCGTTTTCAATGTAGGAAAATTCTGGGCTATGTGATTTTGCAAGGCTCTGAGCCCAGAATTATTTGTATTTTCGATTCCACAGGGATTTCAAAGGGATCTTGCTAAAGATCGCACTCAGAAGTGCAGGTGCCATGCAGTGATGGGCAGGAAGGTGGCTTTTCCCAGGCTCTGAACGGATAAGTGTGAAGGTGCACGTTGGTGTGGGCGCTTATGGAGCTCTGAGACCTCTTCTTGACAGTTTGCGGAGCAAAAAAAAACAGTATTCTTCTCCATCATTATAGACTCATAGAATAGTTTGGGTTGGAAGAGACTTCAAAGCCCATCCAGTCCCACCCCGTGCCATGGGCAGGGACACCTCCCGCTGGATCAGGGGCTCCAAGCCCCATCCAACCTGGCCTGGAACCCCTCCAGGGATGGGGCAGCCAAGTCTGTCTTGTGTTAGTAATTACCCAGGTGTACGCTGTTATAAACGACTCCAGAATCATCCCTAAAGGGAGGCGATTCAGAGAAAAACAGCGATTTCAACCTACGGAGCTGAAATCTACGGAGTACATAGCAACAGCAATTCTCTGTGTGTAGATAGCCAAAATAAAAACATGATTTAATAAAAATGGCATTTTCCACTGTCCTGATTAAGATTATATATTGCCAGATGTTATGAATTAAATTCCTTCCTTCCTTCCTTCCTTCCTTCCTTCCTTCCTTCCTTCCTTCCTTCCTTCCTTCCTTCCTTCCTTCCTTCCCTCCTATCTCCCTCCCTTCCCTCCTATCTCCCTTCCTTCTCTCCTATCTCCCTTCCTTCTCTCCTATCTCCCTTCCTTCTCTCCTATCTCCCTTCCTTCCCTCCTATCTCCCTTCCTTCTCTCCTATCTCCCTTCCTTCCCTCCTATCTCCCTTCCTTCTCTCCTATCTCCCTTCCTTCCCTCCTATCTCCCTTCCTTCTCTCCTATCTCCCTTCCTTCTCTCCTATCTCCCTTCCTTCTCTCCTCTCTCCCTTCCTTCCCTCCTATCTCCCTTCCTTCTCTCCTATCTCCCTTCCTTCCCTCCTATCTCCCTTCCTTCCCTCCTATCTCCCTTCCTTCCCTCCTATCTCCCTTCCTTCCCTCCTATCTCCCTTCCTTCTCTCCTATCTCCCTTCCTTCCCTCCTATCTCCCTTCCTTCTCTCCTATCTCCCTTCCTTCTCTCCTATCTCCCTTCCTTCCCTCCTATCTCCCTTCCTTCCCTCCTATCTCCCTTCCTTCTCTCCTATCTCCCTTCCTTCTCTCCTATCTCCCTTCCTTCTCTCCTATCTCCCTTCCTTCTCTCCTATCTCCCTTCCTTCCCTCCTATCTCCCTTCCTTCTCTCCTATCTCCCTTCCTTCCCTCCTATCTCCCTTCCTTCTCTCCTATCTCCCTTCCTTCCCTCCTATCTCCCTTCCTTCTCTCCTATCTCCCTTCCTTCCCTCCTATCTCCCTTCCTTCTCTCCTATCTCCCTTCCTTCCCTCCTATCTCCCTTCCTTCTCTCCTATCTCCCTTCCTTCTCTCCTATCTCCCTTCCTTCCCTCCTATCTCCCTTCCTTCTCTCCTATCTCCCTTCCTTCTCTCCTATCTCCCTTCCTTCCCTCCTATCTCCCTTCCTTCTCTCCTATCTCCCTTCCTTCCCTCCTATCTCCCTTCCTTCTCTCCTATCTCCCTTCCTTCCCTCCTATCTCCCTTCCTTCTCTCCTATCTCCCTTCCTTCCCTCCTATCTCCCTTCCTTCTCTCCTATCTCCCTTCCTTCCCTCCTATCTCCCTTCCTTCTCTCCTATCTCCCTTCCTTCCCTCCTATCTCCCTTCCTTCTCTCCTATCTCCCTTCCTTCTCTCCTATCTCCCTTCCTTCCCTCCTATCTCCCTTCCTTCTCTCCTATCTCCCTTCCTTCCCTCCTATCTCCCTTCCTTCTCTCCTATCTCCCTTCCTTCTCTCCTATCTCCCTTCCTTCCCTCCTATCTCCCTTCCTTCCCTCCTATCTCCCTTCCTTCTCTCCTATCTCCCTCCCTTCCCTCCTATCTCCCTTCCTTCCCTCCTATCTCCCTTCCCTCCTATCTCCCTTCCTTCCCTCCTTCTACACTATGAGTTTCATTAGAAATTCCAGCTTTCTCGTCAGCATCTGATACCTCCACAATCTCATACGAAAAGCGTTTTCTAATGAAAATCCCTCATTTCTAATCATTTCCAGCTTTTGTTCCCTGGATGGAATAAGGCCATTCTTGCTGCACTCGGACTGGGGTTTAGATTGGATCCGTGGACCCGTTTGGTGCTCTCACGGGTTGGAAAGGACCTCAGGGATCATCTGGTCCAACCTTTTAGGTGCTCCATAGTTTACCTGAGGCGGCTCAGCGCCCTGTCGAGTCGAGCCTTAAAAGCGCCCAGCGCTGAGGAATCCACCTCTGCACATAGAGGAGATGATTCCAATGTTTCACTGTTCTCATCGGGAAACGTTTTCTTCTGGAATCCAATCGGAATCTCCCCGGGGGCAACTTCTACCCATTACGCCTTGACCTTTCCGTGTGACTCCTTGTAAAAAGGCCATCTCCATCCTCTTGGCAAACATCTTTTACGTACGGGCGCGTGGTGATAAGGTCTCTCCTAAGCCTTCTCCTCTCAGGGCTGAACAAACCCAGTTCTTTCAGCCTCACCTCGTATGGAAGGTTCCCAGGTCTTCTGATCATCCTTGTGGCCCTTCTCTGGACCCTCTCCAGTCTGCCCCCACCTTTTTTTTGTATTGAGGAGACCAAAACTGGATGCAGAACTCCGGGTGTAGCCTGCCAAGAACTAAGTGGAGTGGGATGACGACTTCTTTATCTCTGCTGGTGATGCCCTTATTGATGCTCCCCAGCATCCTGTTGGCCACCCTTGCTGCTGCAGTGCACTCTTCACTCATGTTGAGCCTGTGTCCACCAAGACCCTCAGGTCCTTCTCCACAGAGCTGCTCTCCAGCCAAGTGGAACCCAGTCTGAGCTGCACTCCAGGGTTGGGCATTCCTGGAGATTTCCTCAGCTGCCAGAAACCCCTTCCGACCCAAGTAATCATTTGTCACCTGACCAGATTATTTATCGATGCCCTATTTTCCATTCCTACAGCGGAGGTATTAATTGTTACGTCTTTCAGTCTTTTCTTTGCATTAGTGAGACTCTTGATGCTGTTGCTGTAACCTCACCTGTTTCAGCTCATTATTTCTGCCATAGACATGGGTAGCGAGATACAATATTGTTATGCCTCTTAGGATATGGAAGATGGATGAGGAAAGTGGAGATTGCTTTTTTCTGTGATTTGCATACTGAATTACGAGGGTCATCGCTTCTTCCATGAAAGCATTTCCTTTTAGCAGCGATATTTACTGCAATTCATTTAGGAAACCAATCGCTCTCATTTTTTTAGAGTGAGGTGTGGGGTTCCAACCACCGGAGTTTAATTAAATTCAATAGGAAACTTGCAATAACGAAAACCTATTTTTCATCGGAGTTGCGCCTCCATGAGAGCTCAGTGAATTTGGGCTCTCGGGGCCAAATCTGTGAGGATTTAGTGCCCATGGAGTGACAAAAAAATGAATGTGATTCTGTAGATACGGGGTTGTCAATTATTTCCGCGGCCACCCGGACAGTGCAGGAAGGCTTCCAGGTTTTATGGTGAATGGGAATGTCCTCCATGGGGAGTGGGTCTGGGTATACATCCACCCTCCTCCTCCTCCTTCTGTCACTGCCCAGCAAGAAGCCTCGCTCAGCCCTTTCCCATCTGGCTCCCTGCTCCCTGTCAGATTTCCTGGGCTTGGTGGGAGCGCTGGGACCGAGAACAAAGGGCAGGCAGATGGAAAGAAGCAACACCACATCCACGGCTTGTTTTACCTCTTGCTTAGGGACTCATTTCTGCACCAGCGAGCACCCGAGCAGGAGGGCCACCGAGGAGCGCAAGGCACTGAGAAGGTTGTTTCGTAGAGTATAAAAACTGACTTTTTGGCAAAGACCCCCCAAAAGTTTCCAGATGCTTTGGGATTTAGAATGTCTTGAAGTAACAGAAATTGTTACTTGTGTCAAGAGGAGGTTTAGATTGGATATTAGGAAAATACTTTATCGACAGCGCTCTCAGGCTGCCCAGGGAGGCGGTGGAGTCCCATCCATGGAGGGGTTTAAAAGACAGGCAGAGATCTCCTTTAGTAGTGGACGGGTGTGGTTGGACTCGATCTCAAAGGTCTTCTCCAAGCAAACACTTCTGATTCCATGATTATCTTTTGTTGTTGTTACTCTGTGAAACATCTGGAAGTCAGCCGGATCCACCTCTTGGCCTTTGCGCATCCTGAGGAGCCGGAGCCCGTGCGGGAGGAAGGCGCATCCCGTGCTTTTCTGGGAAAATATGCCAGCTTGGATTCCAGCCTGTCCCAGCGAACGTACGCCGCAGCCAGAGCGCCACTGCGGCTAATTCAGCGCAGGCAGCGTTGCTGTAATAACATTAAACATATAAGCTGTGAGGATGTCACCTCCGCACCGCTCGCCAGGACCTGCCTGAAAGTGACCCACATTTCTTAACAATCCAAGCTGACAAATCTAAAGCCCTATAATCACCTCCTCTCTGTGCCCTTATCAGGGGCCATTTTTTTTTTCGCCTTTATGATTTCCTTTTATCATAAATTCGAGCCGTTAACGATGCTTTTTATCCACTTCCGAAGACTGCAAATATTTTGACAAGGTATTATTCTTTCCTAAGGTTCCTGTAAATACAATTAGATTGGTTATAACTCGGAATGATGGTGGTCCTTCCAAGATTTTCCAGGCTTCCCGTGGGTGCTGTTTAGTCCTTGAATTGCTTACTAATGTAAAAATATCATTGTTAGTATAGTATAAATCATGACAATTTTGTCCCGCAAGAGGCTAATAGCAGCTCGAGATGCCGTAATTAAGATATACTAATAGATCCGGCAATTTATGTAACAGCGGCTTTTAACGAGGTTGAAAAATGATATTGCTTATGTTGTACCGGAGGCAGAAAAGGGAGAGCGGAGAGGTTCCTGTTGGCCGTAACAGGGTGTTTATCTGAGTTTGGGTACCTGTGGGGAATATCACCCGGAACTGGTAAAGCTTCGCATGTGGAATTAGATTCGGAGTACATCCCTGTGCATTTGGCTTTGTAAATCTCAGATATTCTTTAATAGGTGCATTGAAGACTTTGAACGAGGGCCTCCTGAACTATGTCAAAATGATTCTGGATATCTCCTTGTAGGATTAGGAAATGTAAGCCTCATGATCTGCCTGAGGATTTAAGATCATTTGTGTGTCCAGAGAAGAGCAACGAAGCTGGTGAGGGGCTGGAGAATGTCTGACGAGGAGCGGCTGAGAGAGCTGGGGTTGTTTAGCCTGGAGAAGAGGAGGCTGAGGGGAGACCTTATTGCTCCCCTCAAGGCCCAGACCTCACCAAGGTCTGCTCCTCACCAAGACCTTATTGTGGAGCACAGGGTGGCCGCGGGCCATGCAGGGAGCCCTGGGGCACCCCAGGAGATGGATTGAGGTTCGCGGAGTGCCTCACACTGGGGTATGAGCATCTCAAGTTGGGCTTAAGAGCCGGTATCCAAAATAGATATTAAAACTCAGGGTGTTAGGAGCCACTGTTCCCCAAATCTCTGGCAGAGCAGCTACAAACTGCTTTTACAGCATACCTTAAACTGGCATTTCGTGAACATTTATACATGATTCCCAGAGCAGCCTTTGGACTCCTTTTTCCTGCCTTCTCGGGGACACTCCAGCTCTTATTCCCTCTGGACTATCAAGCCTCGACATTTTTCTGTGCAAAGCTAAATGACTTCAAAACACGGTTGTCAAAGGGCGCTCGTCCTTATATGCGCCTCGGTCTGAGCAGCAGCAACAGATCTGGGGACGTTCCCGGCACCAGGGATTCACCCACCCAGCGCAGGTGACATCCCCCTTCCAAGCAATACACCTTAATCACTTAGATTGCTTTATGGATTTCCTTCGCCTAAATGATGGGGTTTATGGGGCATCGTTGGATTCCATAATCGCCATGAAAATATTTTACAACCACAGAGCCCTGTGTGCAGTTCTGGAGTCCTCAGCACAAGAAGGACATGGAGCTGTTGGAGCGAGTCCAGAGGAGGCCACGGAGAGGATGAGAGGGATGGAGAACCTCCTGTACGAGGACAGGCTGAGAGAGTTGGGGTTGTTCAGGAGAAGAGAAGGCTCCAAGGAGACCTTAGAGCAGCTTCCAGTGCTGAAAGGGGCTCCAGGAAAGCTGCGGAGGGTGCTCGGCACAGGGAATGCTCTGCGTCTCCTTGCTGGTGGCACACAGCTTGCCTGGAGCCCTGCACTGATTTTTCGACTCAACACTGAATAATTCAACTTCCAGCGTCCCTCGGTGAGAAAGCGTATCCTGATACTTTCAGATTTCATGGCAGGAATAGTCCTGGGGCACTTAAGTCTCGGCGTTGCGGAGGTCTAAGATGTTCTCCACTTTCAGCTGCGTGGCAGACTGATTTCAGAGTATCTCTTGATGTGTTTATATGAAACTCAAACCCAGATAAGCTCGGGGGTGTCTGTGCTTTGGTGGTACATTTGTGCCTCTCCTGCCGGGGCAGGACAGCAGGCTCGCTGGGTATGGGAGGTGCGGAGGGGCGTGCAGGACTGAGCCTCCTTTCCTGCCTCCTCCTGATTTTTGCAGTGGTGTTTGCACTTCATTTCACTGACCGTGTGTATCTGATTCATTGACATCTGTTAAGGAGGCAACGGAGAGTAAGCCGCGCATAGGAAATCTCAGCGCGGAGCGTCTGCATTTCAATGAGCCGGCGCTGCTGTCACCTAGCCATTTATTATGGGGCCTTTGGGGCTCTGACAGGCAACACCCGATCTGGTTCTCATCAGTTCAACCATCAACACACCACCACTCCGCCTACTAAACCAAAGTGCTACCTCTGTGTGTTTTTTGAACGCCTCCAGGAATGATCATAGAATAGTTTGGGTTGGAAGGGACCTTAAAGACCATCTAATTTCAACCCCGCTGCCACGGGCAGGGACATCCCACCCATCACCCACAAGGCCCATCCAACCTGACCTGGAACACCTCCAGGGATGGGGCAAGAATTCTTGCTGCCTATCAGAAGAGATAAGAGCCGGTGGGGTGGGGATGCTCAGGGGTGGAGATGTGTGTGTGCAGGATTGGGTATCCAGAATAAGCCACTGGCTCTCAAAACCAAGAGCTGGTTGGACAGTTGTGTTGTTCGGTCTGCCTTGTTCCGGGAGCATTTTCAGACACAGCGCTTGCATCCCTGTCCTAACTCCTGTTCAGTGGCAACTGCCTGGGAATACAAAATCTGTTCAGCGTCTGCGTGGTTTTCTCAGTTGCCCTGAAGCAATCTGGCTCAGTATTGCAGGGTCATTCCCAAGTACAGGGCTGCTCAGATTGGTTTCCCACAGCAAAAAAAAAAGAGCAGCAAGAAAATCTGGGAGGGTACAGCAAGCCAAAAAGTCTATGGGGCTTCCAAGAGGAGCCCGGGATTTCTAGGAGAGGGGCAGCTTAGCCATGGATGCAACTTACGGTGAAGAGGCATTTTGCCTTACGGGGGTAGTGATGTCCGTGAACGCTCTGCCAGTCTCTCCGGGACGCTCATCAGCAGGTTATGCTGTAATTTGCTTGCCGGGGGGTTTCTTTCCCCTCGTTTCTTCTCAACTGTCAAGCGCCATCAACTGCTGGAGACAGACTGCTGCATGGGATGAGTTTTACCGGACCTGCGCATCCGATACTAAATTCCTTGATTGTATTTTTCACTAGAAATGAAAAGCATTGCAGTATGACTGCAGGCTGGCAGCCGGACTTTCCCTCGATGCTTTCATGTCTGCTCACCTGGGGAGGTGGGAGGCGGTCTCGTTGCTTGAGATGTTTGGAAACAGATGATCCTTTAAGGTCCCTTCCAACCCAAACCATTCTATGATTCTGTGATGTTGAATTATGGAATGAATGAATGAATTTTATTTTCTCCATCCTGCCTGTAAAACGTCCGCAAACAACGCCGTGCAGCGTTCCTCGGGTAATGCCTGGGAAATATTCATGAATTACAAATGAAGACTGGGAACGGAGAATCTCCGACCGGGTAGGAATGGATTAGCAAATTAGGATGTGATTTCTTACATGGAAATGTTCTTCTTCCCATTTAATTTATAGGATTGATCATGTCGTGGAGGAGGTGCTGGCCCGTAAGGCTTAATGTAAAGTAAAAGAAAATGGTGTTACAGATGTCATGCGTGATACAATAATGGATTTTTGCCAGGGGGAAAAAAAATCATTTAAATATTCCTCATGCTATGAAACTAAAGCGCCTTCAGACTCTTGAGGTTGTATATAAGCTCACAGGCAGAACGCAACTGCACGGCCAGGTGGAACAGCTACAGTTTTACGCCTGAATGGTGGAGAACTGCAGACCGTCTTGTGCTGAGGTGTCTTTTAAGAGCCGTGCTAAGGAAATCCAAAATACAAAAGATCGCCAGAAGAAACAACCGTAACTCCACTGGGAATAAATTGCAAGAATCACAGCATCAAATAATTGTCCGGTTCAGAAGAGACGTGGCTGCTGTCGGACCTGGCGGTGGTTGTTTCGGGTCTATCAGAAATCCTTCTCAAGTTTTATACGGTCATCCTAGAAGATGAAGTGACTCTGCTTATTCTGGCTTACGGAGCCTGGTGTTGACCGGAATTGTAGGGATGGAATTATGCCTTTCAGATGGGGTGAAGGAAGGGAAAGTGAGCCATTCACGTGAAAAGATGTCTGATTTACACGTGATGCCGTTAAATTGCTGGCAACGGTTCGAGTTCTGGGGAGGTATATTGAGGCACTGGAGACGTAAATTCCTACACATTCTGATTTCTGCCTTGTCAGAGGGATGGGATGGCATCCAGAGGGATGTGGACAGGCTGGAGAAGTGGGGCTGTGTGAATCTCATGAGGTTCAACCAGGCCAAGGGCAAGGTCCTACACCTGAGTCAGGGCGATCCATGATTTCTGTGAAGAATGAGGGATGACATGATTGAGAGCAGCCCTAAGGAGATGGACTTGGGGGTCTTCATTGATGAGGAGTTGAACGCGAGCCAACAACATGTGCTCACAGCCCAGAAAGCCAAACGTGTCCTGGGTTGCAACGGAAGTGTGATCAGCGGGGTGAGGGAGGGGAATTCTCCCCGTCTGCTCTGCTCTGATGAGACACCACTTGGAGTCCTGTGTCCACCTCTGAAATCCTCAACATAAGAAGGAGATGGAACTGTTGGAATGGGTCCAAAGAAGGCCACGGAGATGATCCAAGGGCTGGAGAAACTGTGCTATGAGGACAGGCTGAGAGAGTTGGAGTTGTTCAGTCTGGAGAAGAGAAGGCTCCAAGGAGACCTTATAGTGGCCTTCCAGTAACTAAAGGGGCTCCAGGAAAGCTGGAAAGGGACTTTTCCCAACGACCTGGAGTGATGTGGGGAAATGGCTTTAAATTGGAAGGGGGAAGATTTAGAGCAGACATTAGGAAGAAATTCATCACGATGAAGGTGGTGATACCCCAGCCCAGGTTGCCCAGAGCAGTGGTAGCTACCCCACCCCTGGAGGGGTTCAAGACCGGGTCGGATGGAGCTTGGAACAACCTGATCCGTGGTGTCCCTGCCCATGGCAGGGGGTGGAGCTGGATGGGTTTTGAATTTGATTCTATGATTTTGTGATCAACCAGGCCTTACGGGTATTTCTGTGCACGTGGAAGCATCTCTCTTTCTCCGTCTTCCCCAAGGACACACAGCCCTGTTTTTTCACCTTCTCCACTTTAATGACAGCCTTCTGCAGCGTCTCCAGCAGCCGAGTTCGTCCCTTTTGGCCTTCGAAGTTTCACACAGTTGATTCATTTCGTGGCTGGGCGTCAGACAATTAAATAAATCATTACGTTATTGTCATTTCCTTTGAATTGAGTAGAATGGAGTCCCTTTCCAGCTTTCCTGGAGCCCCTTTAGTTACTGGAAGGCTCTATAAGGTCTCCTTGGAGCCTTCTCTTCTCCTTCTTTCGGTCACGGAGAGAGAAAAAAAATAGCTGGGAGGTATAGGATGTACCCAGCAGCAGCGGAGGAGGTATCTCAAGTCCTGGGTTCAGTTTTGGGCTCCTCACTGCAAGAAAGACATTGAGGGCCTGGAGAACGTCCAGAGAAGCGGAACGGAGCCGGTGAACGGGCTGGAGAGCAAATGAACTCCCCTTCTGCCGAGCCACCCCATCGCAAAGAAGTCAAAAGCTGGTATTGAAATGTTCCTGAGCAACTCAGACGTGTTAGAGAAAGCGCAGAGCTGCTCCTCTCCAGCCCTATTCCATTAGTGAAGCTACATTATACACTCAAGATAGGACATTAGGGTTTTGCAGTCCTCTTTTAGTCATTTCTGCTTTGCTCACTGACCTCGAGGAAAGAGATTCGCTACCTTGGCTGAGCACCAGGGCTGCTTTTGAGTGGGCTGCGTCAGGTTTGAACGTAGCATATGTGCACACGTCGGTAATTATAGGCAATTATGGGCTATTCTGCTGCTGCAGGAGGGGTTTTTTTTTTCCTTATTCCTTCTTTGTCAGCATGATAATTGCTGGTTTTACCACCAATTTACCACTTCAAACCATTCCTTCTCATCCTCTCCCTGCACTCCCTGATCCAGAGCCCCTCCCCAGTTTTCCTGGAGCCCCTTTCAGCCCTGGAAGCTGCTCCAAGGTCTCCCTGGAGCCTTTACTCCAGGCTGAACACCCCCAACTCCCTCAGGCTGTCCTCCTATGGGAGGTGCACCATCCCTCGCATCATCTCTGTGGCCTCCTATGAACCCTTTCCTGTGTTGAGGACTCCAGAACTGAATGCAGAGCTGGAGGGGAGGGATCACCGGAGGGGAGTAGAGGCCTTGTCTTCAGTCCCTTAATGTCTCTTCACTCCAGGGAGGAGTGCTGGAGCTTCCTACGCTGTAAAATGAGATCATTAAAATACAGTGAGATGTAAGGCAGGGAAGAGAGGGGGATGGACCGGAGAGACGTTGCTTTAGGGACCTAAAAAGCTCCATTGTGTTCTGCAAACTGGCCTTTCTGCAAAACTAAGCAGTTGCTTAGTCCTTTCCATCGTCAGCTACAGGTCAACCAGGGGATCAGGCCCAGGCAACAGGGGTTTATGAACCTTTGACACCGTTTCTCACAGCGTTCTGCTTGAGGAACCATCTGCCAAGACAGGGTCTGGATAGGGAAACCCTCTGCTGAGGCAGAACTGGATGGATGGCCGGGCCCGAAGAGTGGTGGGGAATGGTGTCAAATCCAGTTGGAGGCCGGTCACAAATGGTCACTGGAACTCAGTGCTGGGTCCAGTTCCGTTCGATGTCTTTATCCATGATCTGGATGAGGGTATTGAGTGCTCCCTCAGTCGGTTCGTGGATGACACCAAGTTGGGTGGAAGTGTTGATGTGCTGGAGGGTATGGAGGCTCTGCAGAGGGATCTGGACAGGCTGGATCCATGGGCTGAGACCAACGGTATGGGGTTCAACAAGGCCATGAGTCGGGTCCTGCACGTGGGGCACAACAACCCTGTGCAGCTCCAGGCTTGGGGAAGAGTGCTGGAAAACTGCCTGGAGGAGAAGGACCTGGAGGTGCTGGTCGAGAGTGGCTGAACGTGAGCAGTGGCCCAGGTGGCCAAGAAGGCCAATGGCATCCTGGCTTGGATCAGGAACAGCGTGGCCAGCAGAGCAGGGAGGGGATTGTGCCCCTGGACTCGGCACTGATAAGGCTGCACCTCGAATCCTGGGTTCAATTTTGGGCCCTCAGTCCAAGGAGGACATTGATGGGCCGGAGCACAACTGGAGAAGGAAACAGAGCTGGTCAAGGGCTGGAGAATAAGGGTTATGAGGAGAGGCTGCGGGAACTGGGGTTGTTTAGCCTGGAGAAAGGGAAATTGAAGGGAGACCTTATCACGGTTTAAAGCTTCCAGAAATGAGGTTGTGATGAGGTGGATTTTGGTCTCTTCTCCCACGTAACAAGTGAAAGCACTAGAGGGAATGGCCTCAAGCTGCACCAGGGTGGGCTCAAATTGGACATTAGGAAGAGTTTCTCCCCCAGAAGGGTTCTCGGGCATCGGCAGGGGCTGCCCAGGGAGGTGGCCGAGTCCCCATCCCTGGAGATGTTTAAAAGCCGGGCGGATGAGGTGCTCAGGGATCTGATTTAG
The DNA here is from genome assembly GCF_017976375.1 of Cuculus canorus. Classification (NCBI taxonomy): domain Eukaryota; kingdom Metazoa; phylum Chordata; class Aves; order Cuculiformes; family Cuculidae; genus Cuculus; species Cuculus canorus. Next base: position 77,436,022 of record NC_071441.1, read on the forward strand.
TAGTGGACAGGAACGATTGGCCTCAATGATCTCAAAAATCTTTTCCAAGGAAATGATTCTATGGTTCTGTGACACCTGAGCAGTCCCTTCCCATGGTGTGGCTTTGTGTTCAGCAAAGGCATTTTCACCTATTGTACTGAAAAATCTCCACTGAGTGAGTGCCGGCTGAATAAAAGCTTCAGGATTGGATCCCGTGAGGACATTGTAAGGTTTGTGCGATAATTATTATTAAAAGATTAATGTGAATAACATTCTCTGGAAGTGAAAGATGGGGAGGTGTATTATTATATCCGCGGTGTTTATAGCAAAACAGGTAATAGCGTCCCAATTAATGTCACGGCGTGCGCTCATTCGGTTTTCAGCTGATCGTAGGAAACTTCTTTCTTATGACAAATAAGGCCTTTCTGGGGGAATAATAATAACGTTAATAAAAGTCTTGTCCAAAATAAAGCCTTGACGGAGATACTGTGTAGGAGAAGAAGGATACATAGCCTTACGCTGCTGTTTAAGGCTTTAAAGATTTATGCCGGGGTATACTAGGGCGTGACATTTATCTCAGAAAAAATGAGTTGCTGCAGCCCCGGCAGTGGTGTATAAAGCCCAAAAACGAGGGTGACGGTATGAGATGCTGCATTAAATATCTTTTTCCATGCTCCGGGTGAGAGGATCGAGTGCTCCGTCAGTCGGTTTGCGGATGACTCCAAATTGGGTGGAAGTGTTGAACTACTTGAGGGCAGGGAGGCTCTCCAGAGGGATACGGACCAGTCATGGATGCTTGAGGTCTGCTGCTCCTCCCCATACCCTGCTGAGGTTCTTTCTGCCCCGATGTCCATGTTTCTCCCCACACCACCCCCAGCGATGAGGACAACCTCTACTTCACCGCAGTTCCATCAGCCGGTTGAGTGGCTGCACAGGGACGGGATTAATGGTGTTTGTCTCCCTTATAGATGCTTTTCAGCGGCATTTTCATGAGGGAATCGGCAAATTAGACCACAGTGATCTTTGCGCTTTAAAAACGTCTCATCAGGAAGAAACCACAACGAGCGGCTGCGCTAATTTGTCATCTCTTCTTGCTCTCGCTCTCTCCAGCCGTCGCTGCAACTTCTCGTCCCTTCCTCACCCCCCCCTGCCCTTCAATGAAATATTCACGAGCAATCGCTGACGGTGAAATGTGTACGTGATCCGAAGCGACAGCCGTTGTGTGTGAAGCATTGATAGTTTAGATAATTGCGTTGAAAGCCCAGTCTGATAATGGTTGGTATTGATTGAGGGGGGAGGGAGCCAGATGTACTGCGGAGCTGCGCCGGCAGCTGGATTTCGGGTGGCTGGAGAGCTTTTCCATCTGCAGGCTCAGCCGTGGCTCCTCCGTTTGGTGCCTCCGCGGATCAGAGCACGACCTGTCCCACTGAGCAAGGGGTTCAGAGGTTCCTCGGGGCATTTTGTGCAGAGTCCCGCTATTTTCAGCTTCCTGCGGGCAGGTGGCTCCACCAGGAATTTGCCGGTGGTCAGAAGGTGGTCAGAAGGATGGGTTTTCATCGTCGCACCTTGTGAGCATTACTTGGGGGTTTTAAAGGCTGTTATGAGTACATAAACCTATGCATTATGGAACTGATTCCAGGGGAGGGTCAGACTGGACATTAGGGAATATTTCTTCATCAAAAGGGTTCTCAGGCACAGGCAGAGGCTGCCCAGGGAGGTGGTGGAGTCCCCGTCCCTAAAGGTGTTGCAACGACGGTCAGATGAAGCGCTCAGGGATCTGGTTCGGGTGTGGGCACGTACCGTTGCACTTGGTGATCTCGACGGTCTTTTTCAATCAAGCGATTCTATGATTAACTTTTGTGTTTAACTGAAAAGAATAAAGCTAATGGTTGGATGCCCTGGAATAAAGGGTCCGTTTGCTTTTATTCAGTGCTCCGTAACTCCACGATCTCAGGCTCTGTAATGTGAGATGATGTGATCAAGGGACGTAGGAATTTTGTCTGCTCGTCACAGCACGCAAAAATTGAAGGTGTCCATAGCTCGGATACGATGAGAAACAACTGACTCGTTTAATAACGCCTGTGATTGGGGTTCAGCTGTCTTCCTTTGCAAGGCAAGCCAATCCGGTTCAACTAATTACTCCCGTCAAACGTGTCAAAACCCGGTAAGCAGAAAGAAACGCGTGTTATTTGCCCGTCACTTTTTCGAGGTTTCAAAACACAGCGATGCAACGTTCGGTGAGTGTTTGCAAATACGGTGCTGTCAGGAGAGCGGGCGGCAGGTTGGGAGGCAGCACGCGTGATTGGTCTGTGTGTTACTGAAACAATTAACACAGTAAATAGCAGATGATATGAGGGACGCAACAGAGCAAGCCAACACAGGAGATGCGCTGTTTATTTCCCCGGTGTTTTCTTATGTGATGATTAAGTGTTATTTTGTGATGACAAAATCACAAGGGGTGATTTCATAGTGAGGCCCTGGCCCAGGGTGCCCAGGGAGGTGGTGGCTGCCCCATCCCTGGAGGGGTTCCAGGCCAGGTTGGATGGGCCTTGGGCAGCCTGAGCCAGTGGGAGGTGTCCCTGCCCATGGCAGAGGGGTTGGAACCAGATGAGCTTTAAGGTCCCTTCCAATCCAAACTATTCTATGACACTATACTATGGTACTATGACACTATACTATGGTACTATGACACTATACTATGGTACTATGGTACTATACTATGGTACTATGACACTATACTATGGTACTATGACACTATACTATGGTACTATGGTACTATACTATGGTACTATGACACTATACTATGGCACTATGGTACTATACTATGGTACTATGGTACTATACTATGCTACTATGACACTATACGATGGTACTATGGTACTATACTATGGTACTATGACACTATACTATGGTACTATGACACTATACTATGGTACTATGGTACTATACTATGGTACTATGACGCTATACTATGGCACTATGGTACTATACTATGGTACTATGGTACTATACTATGCTACTATGACACTATACGATGGTACTATAGTACTATACTATGGTACTATGACACTATACTATGGTACTATGACACTATACTATGGCACTATGGTACTATACTATGGTACTATGACACTATACTATGGTACTATGACACTATACTATGGTACTATGACACTATACTATGGTACTATGACACTATACGATGGTACTATGGTACTATACTATGGTACTATGACACTATACTATGGTACTATGACACTATACGATGGCACTATGGTACTATACTATGGCACTATGGTACTATACTATGGCACTATGACACTATACTATGGTACTATGACACTATACGATGGTACTATGACACTATACTATGGTACTATGACACTATACTATGGTACTATGACACTATACTATGGTACTATGGTACTATACTATGGTACTATGACACTATACTATGGCACTATGGTACTATACTATGGTACTATGACACTATACTATGGTACTATGACACTATACTATGGTACTATGACACTATACTATGGTACTATGATACTATACTATGGCACTATGACACTATACTATGGTACTATGGTACTATACTATGGTACTATGACACTATACTATGGTACTATGACACTATACTATGGTACTATGACACTATACTATGGCACTATGGTACTATACTATGGTACTATGACACTATACTATGGCACTATGACACTATACTATGGCACTATGGTACTATACTATGGTACTATGACACTATACTATGGCACTATGACACTATACTATGGCACTATGACACTATACTATGGCACTATGGTACTATACTATGGTACTATGGTACTATACTATGGTACTATGACACTATACGATGGTACTATGACACTATACTATGGCACTATGGTACTATACTATGGTACTATGACACTATACTATGGTACTATGACACTATACTATGGTACTATGACACTATACTATGGTACTATGGTACTATACTATGGTACTATGACACTATACTATGGTACTATGACACTATACTATGGTACTATGACACTATACTATGGCACTATGGTACTATACTATGGTACTATGGTACTATACTATGGTACTATGACACTATACTATGGTACTATGGTACTATACTATGGTACTATGACACTATACTATGGTACTATGGTACTATGACACTATACTATGGTACTATGACACTATACTATGGTACTATGACACTATACGATGGTACTATGACACTATACGATGGCACTATGGTACTATACTATGGTACTATGGTACTATACTATGGTACTATGACACTATACGATGGTACTATGACACTATACTATGGTACTATGACACTATACTATGGTACTATGGTACTATACTATGGTACTATGACACTATACTATGGTACTATGACACTATACTATGGCACTATGGTACTATACTATGGTACTATGACACTATACGATGGTACTATGACACTATACTATGGTACTATGACACTATACTATGGCACTATGATACTATACTATGGTACTATGACACTATACGATGGTACTATGACACTATACGATGGTACTATGACACTATACTATGGCACTATGGTACTATACTATGGTACTATGACACTATACGATGGTACTATGGTACTATACGATGGTACTATGGTACTATACTATGGTACTATGACACTATACTATGGTACTATGACACTATACTATGGCACTATGGTACTATACTATGGTACTATGACACTATACTATGGTACTATGACACTATACTATGGTACTATGACACTATACTATGGCACTATGGTACTATACTATGGCACTATGGTACTATACTATGGTACTATGACACTATACTATGGTACTATGACACTATACTATGGCACTATGGTACTATACTATGGTACTATGGTACTATACTATGGCACTATGGTACTATACTATGGTACTATGACACTATACTATGGCACTATGGTACTATACTATTCCTCAATTTCCTTATCTGCCTGAGAGGATTAATAATAATAACAACAACAATAATAATTATTATTATTATAATAACCACCACCCTGCTTTTCACTCAGAACAGTCACAAGGTTTGTAAGTCTTGACGAAGCAAGGGTACTTTGTGTTCTTGGATCCTCCAGCAGGATATGTAGGGTGGAAGGAGGTATCCTCATTTTAAGCTGTTGGTGGCACGTAAGGTGCCTGGCAAGAAAAAAGGCTCTAATTCTTTGCGTTTTCAACTCCAAATCTGTATATGATGTTACGCTGTATGCAAAGAGCTATAAATTCCTGAGTGCATTTTCCGTTTGATGCGTGGCTGCCTCCGCGCAGCGTTCTGCCCTCCCATTATCTGACGTTATCAGAGTATCCAGAGCTGCTTAATATCTTCGTCAATGATATCGACAGCGAGATCGGGTGCGGACTCAGCAAGTTTGCAGATTCCACCTAGCTGAGCAGTGCAATTGCCACACCGGAAGGATGGGATGTCATCCAGAGGGTCCGGGACAAGGCTGGGGAGGTGGGACCTTCAACAAGGCCAAGGGCAAAGTCCTACCCCCAACTTGGGGCAATTTGCAGTTTCTATAAAGAATGGGGGATGATGTGATTGGGAGCAGCGCTGAGGAGAAAGACTGATGGTGCTTGAGACGCTCCCTATGAACCATCAATTTGCGCTCGCAGCCCAGAAACCAACCGTGTCCTGGGCTGCATCCAAAGCCGCGTGGCCAGCAGGGAGGGAGGGGATTCTGCCCCTCTGCTCCGCTCTCGTGCAACCCCACCTGGAGTGCTGTGTGCAGCGCTGGAATCCTCAACAGAAGAAGGAGATGGAACTGTTGGAGCGGGTCCAGAGGAGGCCACGGAGATGATCCAAGGGCTGGAGCACCTCTGCTATGAGGACGGGCTGGGGGTTGCGGCTGGATGGGCTTTGAAGTCCCTTTTAACCCCAAACATTCTATGATGTTATGACTCCACGTTCGTGTCCTTTGCCTCTCTTGCTGGAAAAGAGCAGAGAGATGTATGCAGAGCCGCTAAGGAGTGCGACTGCCCAAATAACTCTCCGCTACGCTTTTATCATCTCCCCAACCCGCTCGCATTCCCGAGGAGAAATTAAAGACGGAGCATTCGGGTGGTGACAGGAAAGGAGAAAGCGTTTAGCGACTTTTGCATCGTTTCGGTTGCTCTTCCGGCCCTCCTTTGGGCTCCGTGCTGGTTTCTAAAGTGGAGCCCTGGTGGGATTCTCTGCTGTAATTCTCTCTTATCACGCAGTGCCTGAATAATGCAGAAGCGAGGAATGGAGATAATAGGGCTGCTGACATCTGGCTAATTGCCATGGGGGCTGCCCGGCAGCCGAGGGAGGCAGGTTTCGGCGATGAAGAATTCCTAGTGAACCGTGATGGACAGAAGCCATCAGGGAGAGACAGACAGAGAAAGAAAATACATGGTATTTTCGCTCTAAATGGGTCTCGGTGGTAATGCCATTGCCTCTGGTATCGTGTGGCTTCAACCTATCAAAGATAACAGCTGCCAGGATGGGGAGGTGAAGGCACTGTTTAACAGGCGTAATATACTCCTTGATTTTGCAGGAGAAATTGGGTCTTCCAAAGGGATGTAGCGCCGCCTGTGGAAACAGAGGCTCTTCCAAAGGAAAAGCTGTTCAGATTAGAACCAGTAGGCATGGTGGTGGTGCTTTGATGATTGATCTTTGGGGTCCTTTCCAACCTTAAGGCTTCTATGATCCTATTGGTTTCGGTAAAGAACAAATTCTCGTTTATTAGTTTCATTAATTAGGTCATTACGAATCAACTCATAACTCTCAGTACAAGCACTTAGGAAGAAAAGGCCCTGGTCCGGGGTGCCCGGAGCAGTGGTGCCCCATCCCTGGAGGGGTTCCAGGCCAGGTTGGATGGGGTTTGGAGCCCCTGATCCAGCGGGAGATGTCCCTGCCCACGACAGGGGCTGAAACTGTGTGATCTTTAATGTCCTCTCCAATCCAAACCATTTGATGATTTCCTACTCTTCTATAAAAACTCTGTTTCTAAAGAACATCATTGGATGGCAAAGATAGAGAGCATCTGAAGGAGCAGCTTTATCGTACAAAGGAAGCGTAAAGCTGCAGCGCGCACGCAAACACCCACTCATTACGCACACGAACCGCTGTGTTGTAACTCCGTCTTTGGGTTTCGCCGTTAAAATTTTACCGTACGGTTTCTGAATGTCCCAAAATGTTCGGAGGGTGAAATCTAAACCGTTGCCTTGACATCAGGAGTGCCGCTGGCGACGTGTTTATTGCGCAGCTTCATCTGGAAAAAGTCCTTTCATGAATTTTCATCACTTTTTCAACAAAGCCCCGGCGCAAACGGTGAATTATGCATTAACATATGTTCAGGCTCATTTATATGACGCCGACAGCTTTTTGCCGTTGGATCAGTGTTGATCATATTTAGGAATATAAATAACATTTCTATTCCTAAAGTTTATTTATTGATAATATCAAGGAAATCGGGTCTACTATTCAATAAGGGATAAAGCATCTTTCCGGGCCTCAAGTTGCACCACGGGGAGGGTTACGTTGAATATTAGGAGAAATTGCCTTACTGACAGAGCGGTGAAGCCCCGGCAGACGCTGCCCAGGGCGGTGGTGGAGTCTCCATCCCTGGAGGGGTTCAAAGAAGATGGAGATGGGGCGCTTTGGGACAGGGTGGAGTCGGCACGGTGGGGTTGGAGTGGCGGTTGTACCGGATGAGCTGAGAGGTCTTTTCCAACCTTAACGATTCTGTGATTTATAGGATTTTCTGATTCTTTGATGCCTGCGCTGGGGGACCTCAGTGGTCTTTTCTAACCCCAACGATTTAATGATTCTTTGATTGCTGTTGGTTTTTTTAGCCCGAAGGAACGAGCGTCGAACAAAGGTCGTAGACACATTCGTGGGTTCACGGTGTGAACCGACCTTCCACCCCGGCTTTAAGGGGTGTCAGGTGCTTTGTAAACCAGGTACTAATTGACGGTTCGACCCATTTCGCTCCCTAAGGTCTATAGTTTTGTTTCGCTAAGGAAAGCCTCTCAGTGCTTCGGTGCTTCGCGGCTACGCCGGACACCGTGGCCCTGGATGGAGCGTTGCTTTGTGGCTGATCCTGACTGCCGCTTCCGTTTGATGGTGGGTGGCCCTGTGAACCCCTGGATCAACGGATAGATTGTTTTGTTCATAAAGCCCAGTTCCCAAGCGGGAGTTGAATTTTTTTGCACTCAAAAGTCTATTAAAAAAAAGTCAATTGCATTAACATTCGGACATTTCTTTTGATCCCCCGATCTGTCTTCAATTAAATTCTGATGCTTTGAACCCACCTAAGGCATTCAAATAAATACTCGTAGGTAAGAACGAGTTTAGGGACTAAAGGGAGAAGTCTTGACCTTAGGAAATGAGAAAAAAAAAGAAGAGTAAAACCTAAGCAGGCGTTTACGATGGAAAAATCCATGCAAGAATTTTCCAGGGAACCAAGAGCGGCTTAGGCGTCTCTTTCCATTCCCTCCCCTTTCGTTATTATTTTAGAGGCGGATTTCCCTGGTTTCTTTGGAAGTGTACCTTGTACTTATTAATCTTTTCTACCACCTGATCAGATTCCCTATAAATACTCTATAAATAAACATAATGCCGCCGCTAATGATTAATCGGTTCATAACGGTTTACTGGCCGTGATTTATGGATGACAAGTTTAAGCAATTATTAAGCTTAATTATACTTAATCGATGGGGTATTATTCCATTGTTTATCACAGCGTTTGTTAGCAGCGTGGATGAAAATAAACGTAGTAGGAAAGCCTGGAGGTTGGTGGTTGTTAAATGGGTGTATTAACCTCCCCTGGTGGAGCTTCAGGCCATTCCCTCTTGTCCTGTCCCCTGTCACTTGGGAGAAGAGCCCAGCTCCCTCCTCTCTAAACCTCCTCTCAGGCAGTTGTAGAGAGCAATAAGGTCTCCCCTCAACCTCCTCTTCTCCAGGCTGAACAATGCCTTCATCCAGGTCATTGATAAAGACAGAACATTGAACAGCATTGAACAGGGCTGGACCAGCACCGAGCCCTGAGGAACCCCACTTGTGACCTCCAGCTGGAGTTCACTCCATTTCCCACCACTCTCGGGGCCATCCAACCCGTTTTCCACCCCAATCGACCCAACCTGACCCGATGCTTCCGTAGAGCCTCCTTCCCCTTCAGCGGATCAACCCTTCCTCCCAGCTCGGTGTCCTCTGAGCCCTGGGGACACCGCTTGTGAAGGGCAAATTCATTCCTCATTGGATTGGGCAGCAAAACTTCCCTCGGATAACTCCCGACGGAGTGTAAGCGTAGGTTCCTTTCGCCTAGAAAGAAACCACGGTCTTAAATCCAAAGCCTTTGCTGCTTTTTCCTTGTTTGGGTATTACTCAAAGGAGTAACTCGGGACGGCGGAAGTACATAATAAATATAAGAGCCGAGTAATTATGAGCCCAACTCGATAGCAAATAGATGAAATGCCATAAAGCACATCGGAAGCTGTCCCGAGCCACCAACCTGAAGGGAGGCGTATTGACACCTCCATAACACACATTTTATTCCCAATTCTTGGTTTTACCTGTTTGGCTCTCCTCTGTCAGCCCCTCATTTGCTTCCTCGCGCCAAAGCCTTCGCCGCCGCCTCTCGGCTTGGTTTTGGATGTCATACAGCGGACGCTCCGTGATTAAAGCCGTCGTTGATTCGGGATAATGGGAATAGGTAGGTTTTAAGCCAGCGGTTAAAAAAAAATCCGGCGGAAATCTCCCCCAGGAGAACTTTCTTTAGCGACAGAGCGCTGAAGCCCTGGCAGAGGCTGTGGGGGAGTCTCCACCCTCGGAAGGACGTTTGGGCCGTGGCACTTTGGGCCGTGGTTTAGTCGCCACCGTGGGGTTGGGCTGATGGTCGCAATGGGTAACTCATTTGGGTCGGAAGGGATCTTAAAGCCCATCCAGTTCCAACCCCCTGCCGGGCTCCGAGTCCCATCCAACGTAGCCCGGAACACCTCCAGGGATGGGACAACCACCGCTTCCGCTCTGGACAACCCGGACCAACGCCTCCTCACCTTCATCACAAAGAATTTCTTCTCAATGTTTCATCTTCCACTTTAAAGACATTCAATTCAGGGCTTTCTGGGTCATTCCATGCATTTGTACAGATTTCCATCCCCCAATTATTTTGTTTTCCGTGAGCGTTATTCCCAATCAGCTGAAATCCATGGTTTTCCATCATTTATAGGTGTAGAAAAGCAGGGATAGAGGCGATATTCCTCTTGCGACGTTGTTCTTGACCTTCCAAGACGATTCTGTCCGACTTCGCTATTTCTTTCCTTTCTAAAACCGCGTTCTTTACGCTCCGGAGAAGCTCCATCTGAACGGATTTCTGCGTGCGGATCCGCACGGATCCTTTCCGATAACCCTAATCCTCCATTCTACGCTTAAAGGCAATAAACGCCTCCGGCGGTTACGGCGCCCGACGGAAAGGGTTGCGTGCGGATTTCTTTGCAGCTCCGACTGCTCTACGCGTGCCTCAGTTTACCTCTCAGAAAGCGAATTTCCTGAGGTTATAACGGGAATATTTCTCGGGATGAAGGAAAGGGGGGGAAAAATAAGTGTCTTTAAGCAATGGGAGTTCCGCCTTTGGAAGTTTCCTTTTAGAGGCATTTAACCATAAGAGTGGAAACGAGGAAGGATTTCTCGACGGAGCGGTGAAGCCCCGGCAGAGGATTCCAAGAGGAATGGTGGAGTCTCCATCCCTGGAGGGGTTCCAAAGCCATTGTCTGCGTTCGCGTTGAGAGGCGGTGGGAAAAGGCCCCGCAGTGCACGTTGGAGGTATTTAAGAGGTTTTCCTCAGCCAAGGATGATCCCCCTGAGCTCAACTCCTGCCTTGTTTTGGGGCGTCTGACGCCGTTGAGGGCCTGGAGGACATCGAGATGGGGAAGGACGTAGAGCGCGAGTCTTACCCGGAGTAGCTGAGAAGAGCAACTGAGGCCAAAAGGGTCGTTGACGCTGGAGCTGAGGAGGCTGAGGAGGGACCTCAGGGCACCTTTAGGTTGGATATCAGCAAAAATATCTTCACGGAGAGAGCGGTGGAGCAGTGGTGGAGTCTCCATCCTCGGAGGGGTTCGATAAATGTGTGGCCGTAGCAATTCATGCCGCGTTTTGATCGTTGCTGGGCTGATGGGTGGATAGAATGATCTCGGAGGTCTTTTCCAACCCTAAGGATTCTACGGATTCCGTTACTTTTCCCCCTTATTTGCACCGATAGAAAAAAACGAAGAACCTACGCGAGGGCCACGAAGCGCTTCACCAATGCGGTTGTGTCGTAAACTCCTTCGGTTTTCCGGATTGAAAGGGACCTCAAAGTTTATCCGGTTCTGTGCCGTGGGAAGGGATACTTCCCGCTGGATCAGGGGCTCCAAGGCCCATCCAATGTGGTCTTGGACACCTCCAGGGATGGGGCGGCCATCGCTGCTTTGGGCACCCTGGGCCATGGCATCACCATTCTCCCAGGAGAACATTTCTCCTTAAGATCTCACCTCAATCGCCCCTTTTTCAGCGTCAAACTGTTCCCCTTTATCCCCATCCCTGGAATCTGTGATCCAGAGCCCCTTTCCAGCTTTCCCGGAGCTCCTTTCCGCACTGGAAGCTCCTCTAAGGTCTCCCCAGAACCTTCTCTTCTCCAGGTTGAAGAACCCCAACTCAGCGTGGCCTCAGAGCAGAGGTTCTCCAACCCTCGGATCATCTCTGGACCCATTCCAACAGCTCCATCTCCTTTTTTTTGTTGGGAATTCCAGCGCTGGACACAGCACTCCAAGTGGGGTCTTTCCAGAGGGGCAGAATTCCCTCCCTCCCTGCAGCCCACGCGGCTTCGGATGCAGCCCAGGATCACGGTTGGTTCCGTGTGAGCTTTTGGATCGGAATGCCTCATCCGGGACTTTATCCCTAAGACATAGCGTGGATTTAGCGTGGATTTAGAGTGGAGAATCCCAAGGAAGGAGAGTGGAGGATCCCAAGGAATGGAGGAGAATCCCAAGGAAGGAGAGTGGAGAATCCCAAGGAAGGAGAGTGGAGAATCCCAAGGAAGGAGAGTGGAGAATTCCAAGGAAGGAGAGTGGAGGATCCCAAGGAAGGGAGGAGAATCCCAAGGAAGGGGAGTGGAGAATCCCAAGGAAGGAGAGTGGGGAATCCCAAGGAAGGGGAGTGGAGAATCCCAAGGAAGGAGAGTGGAGAATCCCAAGGAAGGGGAGTGGAGAATTCCCAAGGAAGGAGAGTGGAGAATCCCAGGGAAGGAGAGTGGAGAATCCCAGGGAAGGAGAGTGGAGAATCCCAAGGACGGAGAGTGGAGAATCCCAAGGAAGGAGAGTGGAGAATCCCAGGGAAGGAGAGTGGAGAATCCCAAGGGAGGAGAGTGGAGAATCCCAAGGAAGGAGAGTGGAGGATCCCAAGGAATGGAGGAGAATCCCAAGGAAGGAGAGTGGAGAATCCCAGGGAAGGAGAGTGGAGAATCCCAAGGAAGGAGAGTGGAGAATCCCAAGGAAGGAGAGTGGAGAATCCCAAGGAAGGGAGGAGAATCCCAAGGAAGGAGAGTGGAGAATCCCAAGGAATGGAGGAGAATCCCAAGGAAGGAGAGTGGAGAATCCCAAGGAAGGGGAGTGGAGAATCCCAGGGAAGGAGAGTGGAGAATCCCAAGGAAGGAGAGTGGAGAATCCCAAGGACCTCCTCAGCTCTTCCAGCGCTGTGGTGAGGACCACAGCTTCCAGAGTGGACCTCCTCAGCTCTTCCAGCGCTGTGGTGAGGACCACAGCTTCCAGAGTGGACCTCCTCAGCTCTTCTCCACCCAAAGGACATCGGTGGAGCTCTCGGAGAGAGCTTCCGGAGCTCTCTCAGTTGGTGCTGAGGAGAACATCACCTGAGGTGGATGAAGATCTTCTGCCTTATGGTCTTCTACGGAGTTTCCGGGGCTGTTTTCCGGTGGGCAGGAGGGAAAAATGTCTTTCCTGAAGGAACGGTGAAGTCCTGGAAGAGGACACCTTGGAAGCGGTGGAATTCCGATCCCTCGGAAGGGCTTCCAAACCCAAGTGGTGGTTTGGGATATGGTGGCGTTGGGTTGATGGATGGAGTTGGAGATGGTCCAGGGCTTTTCCAACCTTCTCGTTCCCATCATTCCCAGCCTCAAAGGTTGGAAAGGATCCATTGGATTGTGAATTCCGTGGTTTTTCTCTCCGGAAGGGAATATTTACGGTGTGGTTTTGCTCTTTCAGGGTCACAGATGGGGGCTTTTACGTCGCTGAGGTTCTCGGTGGAACCTTCGGACGCCGTCACGGTGCGCGGAAGCGATGTCCTCCTCGAGTGCCGAGCGGAATCCCATCCGGCCAATCCGGTGACGGTGAAATGGAAGAAAGATGGCGTCTTCTTCAACCTGGCGGTAGACGAAAGGAGGAGACAATTCCCTAACGGATCTCTCCTGATCCAAAATGTGGTCCATTCCCGGCACCACAAACCCGATGAAGGGCTCTATCAGTGCGAAGCATCCCTGGAAGGCATCGGAGCCATCGTCAGCCGCGCGGCCAAGGTGACGGTCGCAGGTAAGGAGGAACCTTCTCCTCCAGGAGAACCCCAGGGACACCTCTTCCGGTGTCTCCATAGCTCATAGGAGAACATTTCTCCATGAGAACATTTCTCCATGAGAACATTTCTCCATCAGATTCCATCTCAATCTCTCCCCTATGGACACCTCTTCCGGTGCCTCCATACCCTCACAGGAGAACATTTCTCCAGGAGAACATTTCTCCATGAGATTCCATCTCAATCTCTCCCCTATGGACACCTCTTCCGATGTCTCCAAACCCTCACAGGAGAACATTTCTCCATGAGAACATTTCTCCATGAGATTCCATCTCAATCTCTCCTCTATGGACACCTCTTCCGGTGTCTCCATACCCTCACAGGAGAACATTTCTCCAGGAGAACATTTCTCCATGAGATTCCATCTCAATCTCTCCTCTATGGACACCTCTTCCGGTGCCTCCATACCCTCAGAGGAGAACATTTCTCCATGAGATTCCATCTCAATCTCTCCCCTATGGACACCTCTTCCGGTGTCTCCATACCCTCACAGGAGAACATTTCTCCATGAGAACATTTCTCCATGAGATTCCATCTCAATCTCTCCCCTATGGACACCTCTTCCGATGTCTCCATACCCTCAGAGGAGAACATTTCTCCATGAGATTCCATCTCAATCTCTCCCCTATGGACACCTCTTCCGGTGTCTCCATACCCTCACAGGAGAACATTTCTCCATGAGAACATTTCTCCATGAGATTCCATCTCAATCTCTCCTCTATGGACACCTCTTCCAGTGTCTCCATACCCTCACAGGAGAACATTTCTCCAGGAGAACATTTCTCCATGAGATTCCATTTCAATCTCTCCCCTATGGACACCTCTTCCGGTGTCTCCATACCCTCACAGGAGAACATTTCTCCATGAGAACATTTCTCCATGAGATTCCATCTCAATCTCTCCCCTATGGACACCTCTTCCGGTGTCTCCATACCCTCACAGGAGAACATTTCTCCATGAGATTCCATCTCAATCTCTCCTCTATGGACACCTCTTCCGGTGTCTCCATACCCTCACAGGAGAACATTTCTCCAGGAGAACATTTCTCCATGAGATTCCATCTCAATCTCTCCCCTATGGACACCTCTTCCGGTGTCTCCATACCCTCACAGGAGAAACGGTTCTTCCTTCCACCTCCTCCAAACCTCTTCTCCTTCACCTTCAAACCATTGTCCTCTCATCCTATCCCTTCATTCCATGATGGAGAGGTCTTCTCCAGCTTTTCCGGAGCTCCTCACGTTCTGGAATGATGCCATAATCGGTCATTCCCAGGACACGTGTGGGAAGAGCTGGAAAAGGAGGTGGAGAACATAGGTTTGAGGAGCACCTGAAGGACCTGACCATGGTCAACCTTGAGGAGAAGAGGCTGAGAGGTGACCTCAGCTCTCCAACTGCCCAAAAGGAGGTCGTGGTGAGGTGGGTGACCTTCCGGTGGGACATCCGGATGAATTCCTTCATGGAAAGGGTGGTCAATCACCGGCGAGAAGTGGTGGAGATGAAAGCCGCTGAGATGAAGCCCTCAGAGATGTTCCTCAGCGGAGAGGAACGCTTGGGTTTGATGACCTCCGAGGGCTTTTTCCAACCAAAGGATTCCATCATCCTTTTCTCCTCAAGGAAAACCTTCAACCGGCAAAGAAATGTCTTTGATTCCCATTTTTCCATCGCTGGAATCTCCTGAAATCCAAGGATTTCTTTGCCCGTTCTATTTTGAAACCATCGCCTCTTCCTGAAGTCTTTCTGTGCTTTAAACCTTCCGGAATGGAATAATATCCATTCCACGAGGAAAGAACCCATCCGGAAGAGGGAATTAAAAGGGAATATATGGAATAGCACATGGAATTTTGGCCAATTGGGATCATTAACGAAGCCCAAAGCCACCACTTTGGAGGTCCATTTCCAGCAGTTCTCGAATGGCTTTTGAGTTGCGTTGTGTTTTCTCCTTTGTCTCCGTAGGACCATTGCGGTTTCTTTCCCAGACGGAATCTCTCACGGCATTCATCGGAGACACCGTCCTCTTGAAGTGTGACGTCGTCGGAGAGCCTTCCCCCGTAGTGCGATGGCAACGCAACCAAGAGGATTTCATTCCGAGCGTCGCGGATCCACGGATTGCCGTCTTACCTTCCGGAAGTCTCCAGATCAGTCGGATCCAAGATGGAGACAGCGGGATCTACAGGTGCCTGGCGAAAAATCCCGCCAGCTCCAAAACCGGGAATGATGCCGAAGTCCGAGTTTTAGCAGGTGAGACCTGGATCCACTTCCACCACCTTCTCCGATCCCGTTTTTCCATCCCAACTTCCCTCCCTTTACGTTCCGGTGACTTCCATAAGTTTTGAAGGTCTTTTTTATTCCATATGGAAAAGCCTGAAGGACCTTAGAAGGTAGGAAAGTAGAAGGTTCCGATGTTCTGAGGTGGAAGGAATCCATAGGGATCATCGTGGAATTCCCTCGGAGGACAACGCCACCACCACGGCGTTGGACGGACGTTCCAATGTATTTCTTCCTAAGGTTTCATCTCCATCTTCGGAGGGAAGAGCTCTTCCCTAAAATCCAACGTATTTCTCCCTAAGGTTTCATCTCCGTCTTCTGAGGGAACATTGAGGTTCTTTTAAGGTCCTTTGAAGAGGTCCTTTCAAGAGGTCCTTTCAAGAGGTCCTTTTAAGGTTCTTTGAAGAGGTCCTTTTCAGAGGTGCTTTTAAGGTCCTTTCAAGAGGTCCTTTGAAGAGGGTCTTTCAAGAGGTCATTTTAAGAGGTCCTTTTCAGAGGTCCTTTCAAGAGGTCCTTTGAAGAGGGTCTTTCAAGAGGTCATTTTAAGAGATCCTTTTCAGAGGTCCTTTGAAGAGGTCCTTTGAAGAGGTCCTTTCAAGAGGTCCTTTCAAGAGGTCCTTTAAGAGGTCCTTTTAAGAGATCCTTTTCAGAGGTCCTTTTCAGAGGTCCTTCGAAGAGGTCCTTTGAAGAGGTCCTTTTCAGAGGTCCTTTCAAGAGGTCCTTTAAGAGGTCCTTTCAAGAGGTCCTTTTCAGAGGTCCTTTGAAGAGGTCCTTTGAAGAGGTCCTTTGAAGAGGTCCTTTTAAGAGGGTCTTTTAAGTGGTCCTTTGAAGAGGTCCTTTCAAGAGGTCCTTTTAAGAGGTCCTTTCAAGAGGTCCTTTCAAGAGGTTCTTTGAAGAGGTCCTTTCAAGAGGTCCTTTTAAGAGGTCCTTTCAAGAGGTCCTTTCAAGAGGTTCTTTTCAGAGGTCCTTTCAAGAGGTCCTTTCAAGAGGTCCTTTCAAGAGGTCCTTTGAAGAGGTCCTTTCAAGAGGTCCTTTTAAGAGGTCCTTTCAAGAGGTCCTTTAAGAGGGTCTTTTAAGTGGTTCTTTGAAGAGGTCCTTTTAAGAGGTCCTTTGAAGAGGTCCTTTCAAGAGGTCCTTTCAAGAGGTCCTTTCAGAGGTCCTTTGAAGAAGTCCTTTTCAGAGGTCCTTTCAAGAGGTCCTTTCAAGAGGTCCTTTGAAGAGGTCCTTTGAAGAGGTCCTTTCAAGAGATCCTTTCAAGAGGTCCTTTTCAGAGGTCCTTTTCAGAGGTCCTTTTCAGAGGTCCTTTTCAGAGGTCCTTTGAAGAGGTCCTTTTCAGAGGTCCTTCGAAGAGGTCCTTTGAAGAGGTCCTTTGAAGAGGTCCTTTTAAGAGGTCCTTTAAGAGGTCCTTTGAAGAGGTCCTTTAGGAGGTCCTTTCAAGAGGTTCTTTTCAGAGGTCCTTTGAAGAGGTCCTTTGAAGAGGTACTTTGAAGAGGTCCTTTGAAGAGGTCCTTTCAAGAGGTCCTTTTAAGAGGTCCTTTGAAGAGGTCCTTTGAAGTGGTCCTTTGAAGAGGTCCTTTGAAGAGGTCCTTTGAAGAGGTCCTTTTCATGGATCCATGGGCTGAGGCTCTCCGGAAGGATCCGCACATGGATCCATGGGCTGAGGCTCTCCGGAAGGATCCGCACATGGATCCATGGGCTGAGGCTCTCCGGAAGGATCCGCACATGGATCCATGGGCTGAGGCTCTCCGGAAGGATCCGCACATGGATCCATGGGCTGAGGCTCTCCGGAAGGATCCGGACATGGATCCATGGGCTGATCCAGCTCTCTTCTGCTTCTCATCTCCGTGTCTTTCTTCCTTTTCCAGATCCAGGATTCCAGAGGCAACAGTTTTTCCTGCGGCGCCCATCGAACGTGGTGGCCATGGAAGGGACGGATGCCGTTCTGGAATGTTGCGTTTCCGGATCTCCTTCTCCCACCTTCACGTGGCTCCGAGGAGATGAAGTTCTTCCCATCAGGTAATAAAAAAATCCACGGAAAACACTGAATAATTCCTTGAAATTCATTCGGGAGCACTCGGAAAGTGAGATTTTTCTCTGGATTAAGATATCTCTGGAAGATATCTATGGATATTGATGAT
The DNA here is from genome assembly GCF_017976375.1 of Cuculus canorus. Taxonomy (NCBI): domain Eukaryota; kingdom Metazoa; phylum Chordata; class Aves; order Cuculiformes; family Cuculidae; genus Cuculus; species Cuculus canorus. The sequence goes on from NC_071441.1 coordinate 77,454,066, forward strand.
ATCCATGGAAGATATCCATGGATATCGATGATATCCATGGAAGATATCCGTGGATATCGATGATATCTATGGAAGATATCTATGGATATCGATATCTATGGAAGATATCTATGGATATTGATGATATCTATGGAAGATATCCATGGATATCGATGATATCTATGGAAGATATCCATGGATATTGATATCTATGGGAGATATCTATGGATATCGATGATATCTATGGAAGATATCCATGGATATCAATGATATCTATGGAAGATATCCATGGATATCGATATCTATGGAAGATATCCATGGATATCGATATCTATGGAAGATATCTATGGATATTGATGATATCTATGGAAGATATCCATGGATATCGATGATATCTATGGAAGATATCCATGGATATTGATATCTATGGGAGATATCTATGGATATCGATGATATCTATGGAAGATATCCATGGATATCGATATCTATGGGAGATATCTATGGATATCAATGATATCTATGGAAGATATCCATGGATATCGATATCTATGGAAGATATCTATGGATATCGATGATATCCATGGAAGATATCCATGGATAACGATATCTATGGGAGATATCTATGGATATTGATGATATCTATGGAAGATATCCATGGATATCGATATCTATGGGAGATATCTATGGATATCGATGATATCTATGGGAGATATCCATGGATATAGATGATATCTATGGATATAAATGATATCTATGGAGATATCTATGGATATCGATGATATCCATGGAAGATATCCATGGATATCGATATCTATGGAAGATATCCATGGATATCGATATCTATGGAAGATATCTATGGATATCGATATCTATGGAAGATATCTATGGATATCGATGATATCCATGGAAGATATCCATGGATATAGATGATATCTATGGAAGATATCTATGGATATCGATGATATCTATGGAAGATATCCATGGATATCAATGATATCTATGGAAGATATCCATGGATATCGATATCTATGGAAGATATCTATGGATATAGATGATATCTATGGAAGATATCCATGGATATCGATATCTATGGAAGATATCCATGGATATCGATGATATCTATGGAAGATATCTATGGATATCGATGATATCTATGGAAGTTATTATGGATATCGATGATATCTATGGAAGATATCCATGGATATCGATATCTATGGAAGATATCCATGGATATCAATGATATCTATGGAAGATATCTATGGATATCGATGATATCTATGGAAGATATCCATGGATAACGATATCTATGGGAGATATCTATGGATATTGATGATATCTATGGAAGATATCCATGGATATCGATAACTATGGAAGATATCTATGGATATAGATGATATCCATGGAAGATATCTATGGATATAGATGATATCTATGGGAGATATCCATGGATATCGATATCTATGGAAGATATCTATGGATATCGATGATATCTATGGAAGATATCCATGGATATCGATAACTATGGGAGATATCTATGGATATAGATGATATCCATGGAAGATATCCATGGATATCGATAACTATGGAAGATATCTATGGATATAGATGATATCCATGGAAGATATCCATGGATATCGATAACTATGGAAGATATCTATGGATATCGATGCGGAGAGCGTCCAAAGAAGGGAACGGAGGTGGGAAAGGGATTGGATATTGTGGGAAGCGGATGAGGGAATGGCTTAACCCGGAAAAAGGTTGAAGGGAGATCTTATCCGTGTCCGGAAGTGCCGGAACGGAGGTTCAAAGAGAAGGGAGTGTTGAGTTCTTCTCCCAAATAAGAGATGATTGGATTGGGAATGCCATAAGCTGCATCAGGACAAGTTCAGATCGGATATCAGGAAAGATTTAACGCTTTTCCGATGGGGTTTTTATCCATATTTCAGGTCGGGAAAATATTCCTTATTGGCCGGAAGTAACCTCCTCATCTCCAACGTGACCTCCGATGACTCCGGGACCTACACCTGCGCGGTCACCTCCAAAAGCGAGAACAGCAGCGGCTCAGCCGAGCTGACGGTGATGGGTGAGTCCAATTCCCATTTTCCCAGAACTTTTGGGAATGCCAAACCCTTTCGCCGCTTCGTTTCACACCTCCGGAATCCAAAACTTTGAGGATCTTCTCCACTGTGGTCCTTCTGCTCCGTTTCTCTCTTCCATCGTTTTAGCGTCACAATGGGTGTCCCTTTAGTCCCGAAAATCAGGATTGGAGCCGCTTTTCCATCTTTTTTTCCGGCTGTTTCTTGATTCGTTGATACATTAAGAGAAGAAAAATCCATGCGTTTAAGGTCTTCCCATCATTTCATGGAATTTCTCCCTCCGAAGGTCATTCTCTCGTGGCCAAATGTGTTCCGGACCGGAGGTTCATTGATGTTATGACCTTTTCCCTTGGTTTATCCTTCCTGAATCCATAGTTTTTAGCGTTATAACGGATATCCCCTTAGTGGACCGTGGCAGGAAAATCAGGATTGGAGCTGTATTCCCGCTTTCCGGTTGTTTCTCCGATAGTCAATGCGCTGAAAGAAGAAAACTCAATGGATATTCTCCCTAAATTCCCCAAAATCCATGGAATTTTTTGCTCGGCAGCGATGCTCAGAGGGAATGATGGAAAGAGGGAATGATGGGAATACATTTCCCCCGTGGAAATACGGAATGGGGGAATCCCAAAGGCGTTTCTAAGCGCTGCTTTTCTTCTTCCTTCTGGATTTAAACCGGAATGAACGGAATTTCCTTAATTACGGAATGGTTTTCCTGATAAGGAAAAGGGTTTGGAAAAGGCAAAGGGGTTTTTGGGCGCTGTGCGTTGTTTTCCGTGCGGAAATACGTTGGGTTCGGATCCAGGGATTTAATTGTTTCTTGAGAGGGAGGAATTAATCGCAGTGGGAGTTCTTCGCGGCGATGGATTGCGACGGAGAATCGCGGAATCACAGGGTTGGAAATGGCTTCGGAGGGGGTTAAGAGCAAAAAGTATGGAATTGTGGAATTGTAGGATTCCCATAGCATAAAATCATGGAATTATAGATTCATAGAATCATAGAATCGTGGAATTTGAGGATTGTAGAATGGTAAAATTGTAGAATTATAGAATTATAAAATCATAGAATTATAGAATTATAGAATTATAGAATCATAAAATCGTGGAATTATAGAATCGTAGAATCATAGAATCATAAAACCATGGAATTATAGACTCATAAAATCATAGAATTGTAGAATTATAGAATCATAGGATCACAAAATCATAAAATAATAGAATCGTAAAATCATAGAATTATAGAATCATAGAATTATAGAATCATAGAATTATAGAATCATAGAATCATAAAATTGTAGAATTATAGAATCCTAAAATCATAGAATCATAAAATTGTGGAATCATAGAATTATAGAACCATAATATCATGGAATCATAGAATTATAGAATCATGAAATCATAAAATCATAGAATTCCCATATCATAAAATCATAGAATTATAGAATTGTATAATCATATAATCATATAATCATAGTATTATAGAATTATATAATCATAATATCATGGAATCATAGAATTGTAAAATCATAGAATCGTAGAATCACAGAACCATAAAATCATATAATTACAGAATCATAAAATCATAGAATCATAAAATTGTGGAATCATAGAATTATAGAATCATAGAATTATAGAACCATAATATCATGGAATCGTAGAATTATAGAATCATAGAATCATAAAATCATATAATCATAAACTCATAGAATCATAGAATTATATAATCATAGAATCGTAAAATCATAAAATCATAGAGTTATAGAATTATAGAATCATAGAATCGTTGAATCATAAAATTATAGAATCAGAATCATAAAATCATAGAATCACATGGTTATAGAATCATAGAATCATAGAATTACAAAATCATAGAATCGTAGAATTATAGAATCATAGAGTCACAGAATCATAAAACCATAGAATTATAGAATTACAGAATTGTAGAATCATAGAATCATAAAATCAGAGAATCATAGAATTATAGACTCATAATATCATGGAATCATAGAATTATAGAATTATAAAATCATATAATTCCCATATCATAAAATCATAGAATTATAGACTCATAAAATCATAGACTCGCAGAATTATAGAATCATAAAATCATAGAATCATAAAACCGTAGAATCATAGAATGATAAAATCATGGAATTGTAGAATTATAGAATCATAGAATCATAGAATTACAGAATTATACAATCGTAGAATCATAGAATCATAAAATCAGAGAATTGCAGAATTATAGAATCAAAGGATCACAGAATTATAGAATCATAGAATCGTAGAATCATAAAATCATAGAATCACATGATTATAGAGTCATAGAATCATAGAATTCCCATATCATAAAATCATAGACTCATAGAATCATAGAATCGTAGAATCATAGAATCATAGAATCATAGTATTATAGAATCATAATATCATGGAATCATAGAATTATAAAATCATAGCATTCCCATATCATAAAATCATAGACTGATAGAATCATAAAATCACAGAATCGTAGAACTGTAGAATCATAGAATCATAAAATCATAGAATTATAGAATCATGGAGTCATAAAATCATAGAAATTTAGAATTATAGAATCATAGAATTATAGAATCATAGAATCATAGACTTATAGACTCATAAAATCATGGAATCACAAAATCGTAGAATCATAAAATCATGGAATCGTAGAATTATAAAATCATGGAATCGTAGAATTATAAAATCATGGCATCATAGAATCGTAAAACCATAGAATTATAGAATTACAGAATTATACAATCGTAGAATCATAGAATCATAATATCACGGAATCGTAGAATTATAGAATTATAAAATCATAGAATTCCCATATCATAAAATCATAAAATCATAGAATTATATACTCATAAAATCATAAAATCGTAGAATCGCAGAATTATAGAATCATAAAATCATAGAATCATAGAATTATAGAACCATAATATCATGGAATCATGGAATTCCCATATCATCAAATCCTAGAATCATGGAATTACAAAATCGTAGAATCGTAGAATTGTAGAATTATAGAATCATAGAATCATAGTATCATAGAATTATAGAATCATAATATCATGAAATCATAGAAACATAAACTCATAGAATGGTAAAATCATAGAATCGTAAAATCGTGGAATCATAGAGTCAGAATTATAGAATCTTAGAATTATAAAATCATAGAATCATAAAATCATAGAATCATAAAATCATGGAATCGTAGAATCATAGAATCATAAAATTGTAGAATCATAGAATTACAGAATCATAAAATCATAGAATCGTAAAATCATGGAATCACAGAGTCATAGATTCATAAAATCATAGAATTATAGAATCATAGAATCGTAAAATCGTAGAATCATAGAATTATAAAATCATGGAATCACAGAATCGTAGAGTCATAGAATCATAGAACCATAGAATTATAGAATTATACAATCATAGAATCATAGAATCATAAAATCAGAGAATTATAGACTCATAAAATCATAGAATCATAACATCATATAATCATAGTATTATAGAAGTATAGGATTATAATATCATGGAATCATAGAAACATAAACTCATAGAATGGTAAAATCATGGAATCATAGAATGGTAGAATTAGAATTATACAATCGTAGAATCATAAAATCATAGAATCGTAAAATTGTAGAATCATAAAATCATATAATTATAGAATTATAGAATCACAGAGTCATAGAACCATAAGATCATGGAATCATAGAATCATAGAATAATGAAATCATAAAATCATGGAATCACAGAATCATATAATTATAGAATCATAAAATCATAGAATTGTAGAATTATAGAATCATAGAATTATAAAATCATTGAATCATAGAATTACAGAATCATAAAACCATAGAATTATAGAATTACAGAATTATACAATCGTAGAATCATAGAATCATAAAATCAGAGAATTGTAGAATTATAGAATCATAGAATTATGGAATCATAGAATTATAGACTCGTAAAATCGTAGAATCATAGTAGTATAGAATTATAGAATCTTAATATTGTGGAATCATAGAAACATAAACTCATGGAATCGTAGAATTATATAATCATAGAATCGTAAAATCATAAAATCATAGAATTATAGACTCATAATATCATGGAATCAGAATTATAGAATCATAGAATCATAGAATTATAGAATCGTAAAAGCACCGAATCATAAAATTATGGAATCATAGAATCAAAGAATGATAAAATCGTAGAATTGTAGAATTATAGAATCATAGAATTATAAAATCACTGAATCAGAGAATCATATAATTATAGACTCATAAAATCACAGAATCGTAAAATCATAGAATCTTGGAATTATAGAATTATAGAATTATAGAATCAGAATCATAAAATCATCGAATCATAGAATTATAGAATCGTAAAATCATCGAATCGTAAATTCATAGAATCATAAAACCATGGAATCATAAAATTGTGGAATCCTGGAATCCTAAACTCATGGAATCCCATGATTATAGAGGCAGAAAATCCTAGAGTCAGAATATGATGGAATTATAGACTCTCAGAATCACGGAATAGTTTGGGTTGGAAGAGATCTCAAAGCCCACCCCGTCCCACCCTTGACCCCTCCCACCGGATCAGGGGCTCCGAGCCCCATCCAACCCAGCCTGGAACCCCTCCGGGATGGAGCGCTGTTCCGGACACCCCATTCCGGGCCCTCTCCATCCTCCCAGGAGAACATTTCTCCCCAGGATCTCCTCTCTCACCACTCCCAACCACTCCATTTCCACCCATTTCCACCGTATCCGGAGGTCCTCATTCTCTTTTCATCGGATCCATGGAAACGAATGGGGTTTTCTTAGCGCTCCGTGGAATTCGACGGAATTCTCTGTATCAAACCAAAAAGAAAGGGTTAAATCCTTCCCTTTTCTTTTCTTGCAGTCCCACCGTGGTTTTTAATCCGCCCTTCAAACCTTTACGCCTACGAGAGGACGGATATCGAGTTGGAATGTTCGGTATCCGGGAAACCGGTGCCGACGGTGGAGTGGATCAAGAACGGAGAAGTGGTGATTCCCAGCGATTATTTTCAGATCGTGGTAATTATTGGGGGGGTTTGGGGGGGGGGGGTTGGGATGGAGGGGGTTGTGGTGATGGGAGGGGAGGAGGAGGAGGAGGAGGAGGAGGAGGAGGAGAAAGAGGAGGTGGAGGAGAAAGAGGAGGAGGAGAAAGAGAAGGAGAAGAAAGAGGAGGAGAAGAAAGAGGAGGAGGAGAAAGAGGAGTTGGAGGAGAAAGGGGATGAGGAGGAGAAAGAGGAGAAGGAGAAAGAGGAGGAGGAGAAAGAGGAGGAGAAGAAAGGAGGAGAAGGAGGAGAAGGAGAAGGAGAAGGAGAAGGAGAAGGAGGAGAAGGAGAAGGAAGAGAAGGAGGAGAAAGAGGAGGAGAAATAGAAGGAGAAAAAGGAGAAAGAAGGAGGAGGAGAAAGAGGAGGAGAAAGAGGAGAAGGAGAAGGAGGAGAAAGAGAAGGGGGAGAAAGAGAAAGAAGGACAAAGAGAAGGAGGAGAAAGAGGAGGAGAAAGAAGAATGAGAAAGAGAAGGAGAAGGAAGAGGAGGAGGAGAAAGAGAAGAAGGAGAAAGAGGAGGAGAAGAAAGAGGAGGAGAAGAAAGGAGGAGGAGGAGAAAGAGGAGGAGGAGAAAGAGGAGGAGAAGAAAGGAGGAGGAGGAGAAAGAGGAGGAGAAGAAAGGAGGAGGAGGAGAAAGAGGAGGAGAAGAAAGAGGAGAAATAGAAGGAGAAAAAGGAGAAAGAGAAGGAGGAGGAGAAAGAGGAGGAGGAGAAAGAGGAGAAGGAGAAGGAGGAGAAAGAGAAGGGGGAGAAAGAGAAAGAAGGACAAAGAGAAGGAGAAGAAAGAGGAGGAGGAGAAAGAGGAGGACGAGAAAGAGGAGGACGAGAAAGAGAAGGAGAAAGAGGAGGAGAAAGAAGAAGGAGAAAGAGAAGGAGAAGGAAGAGGAGGAGGAGAAAGAGAAGGAGAAAGAGGAGGAGGAGAAAGAGGAGGAGGAGAAAGAGGAGGAGGAGAAAGAGGAGGACGAGAAAGAGAAGGAGAAAGAGGAGGAGAAAGAAGAAGGAGAAAGAGAAGGAGAAGGAAGAGGAGGAGGAGAAAGAGAAGGAGAAAGAGGAGGAGGAGAAAGAGGAGGAGGAGAAAGAGGAGGAGAAGAAAGGAGGAGGAGGAGAAAGAGGAGGAGGAGAAAGGAGGAGAAATAGAAGAAGAAAGAGAAAAAGGAGAAAGAGAAGGAGGAGGAGAAAGAGGAGGAGAAAGAGGAGGAGGAGGAGAAAGGGGATGAGGAGGAGAAAGAGGAGAAGGAGAAAGAGAAGGAGAAGAAAGAGGAGGAGGAGAAAGAGAAGAAGGAGAAAGAGGAGAAGGAGAAAGAGGAGGAGAAAGAGGAGGAGAAAGAGGAGGAGGAGAAAGAGGAGGAGGAGAAAGAGGAGGAGGAGAAAGAGGAGGAGGAGAAAGAGAATGGGGAAGAGTAGGAGGAGAAAGAGAAGGAGAAAGAGGAGGAGAAGGAAGAGAAGGAGGAGAAAGAGGAGGAGGAGAAAGAGGAGGAGAAAGAGAAGGAGAAAGAGAAGGAGGAAGAGAAGAAGGAACGTTAATAATATCGTTAAGAAACGTTAACGCCTCCCCTCGCTGACCGCTGCTCTGTGACCGCGTACGGTAGATCTCTTCTCCACGAAATGATGGGACTTGGACACAGAGGGGTAAACACGGTGAGGATCATTCCAATCAGGGAATGACCGAGCTTGGAAACGCTCTCCAAGATCCCCATTCCACCAATCAGCAAAATCGACTCAACCGTGTCCCAAAAGGACCCTTTTCCGTGAGGATCTCCGGAGGTTTCGCCCTTCAGAACGGGCAAAAAGACGCAGAGTTGAAAGGACAAAATCCACCGCTCCCTTCCAGCTCTTCATTCCGTAGAGTTCCTCAAAGCCCATCAAGATCCACCTTAGGGATATCTCCCGCTGGATCGGGAGCTCCAAACCTCATCCGATGTGGTCCTGGAACCCTTCCAGGGATGGATCAACCACAGCTTCCATAGGAAATTTGGAGTTTAAGTCTTGGGAAGAGCGTTTGAGGGACTCTGCAGCGAAGGGAACTCCATTGTGGACCACCGAACATCACTCCAAGACCACAAAAGCCTTCAGAGATTCCTGATGGGAACCACAGCTCTCTACGGAGAAGCTTTTTTGTCGGAGTCGGAGCTGAGAATACATCCACAATAGATGATTATTTCCGAGGGAAAAGCTCTTCCGGAAGGGAGTTTTGGAATCAACGTTCTTTTTCCATGGTGTTCTTCTACTGAATTCTTTGCCATTCCTTCTTTTTTTCCGCTTCCGTTGTCTCTCCAGGGCGGCGGTAACTTACGGATTTTGGGAGTGGTGAAGTCGGACGAAGGGTTTTATCAGTGCGTAGCGGAAAACGAAGCGGGAAACGCTCAGGCCAGCGCGCAGCTCATCGTCCCCCAACCCGGTAAGAGGGAAACGACGGAAAGAGTGGAGGACCTTCACTCCAAAGGACCTCTGAGGTCAACTTTGGGGTTGACCTTCACTCCAAAGGACCTCTGAGGTCCACTTTGGGGTTGACCTTCACTCCAAAGGACCTCTGAGGTCCACTTTGGGGTTGACCTTCACTCCAAATGACCTCTGAGGTCCACTTTGGGGTTGACCTTCACTCCAAATGACCTTTGAGGACCATTGAACTTTGGGGTTGACCTTCACTCCAAATGACCTCTGAGGACCATTAAACTTTGGGGTTGACCTTCACTCCAAATGACCTCTGAGGTCTTTAACTTTGGGGTTGACCTTCACTCCAAATGACCTTTGAGGTCCATTGAACTTTGGGGTTGACCTTCACTCCAAATGACCTCTGAGGACCATTGAACTTTGGGGTTGACCTTCACTCCAAATGACCTCTGAGGTCCATTGAACTTTGGGGTTGACCTTCACTCCAAATGACCTCTGAGGACCATTGAACTTTGGGGTTGACCTTCACTCCAAATGACCTTTGAGGACCATTGAACTTTGGGGTTGACCTTCACTCCAAATGACCTCTGAGGTCAACTTTGGGGTTGACCTTCACTCCAAATGACCTCTGAGGACCATTGAACTTTGGGGTTGACCTTCACTCCAAATGACCTCTGAGGTCCATTTAACTTTGGGGTTGACCTTCACTCCAAATGACCTCTGAGGACCAAACTTTGGGGTTGACCTTCACTCCAAATGACCTCTGAGGTCCATTTCACTTTGGGGTTGACCTTCACTCCAAATGACCTCTGAGGACCATTGAACTTTGGGGTTGACCTTCACTCCAAATGACCTCTGAGGACCATTTCACTTTGGGGTTGACCTTCACTCCAAATGACCTCTGAGGTCAACTTTGGGGTTGACCTTCACTCCAAAGGACCTCTGAGGTCCACTTTGGGGTTGACCTTCACTCCAAAGGACCTCTGAGGTCCACTTTGGGGTTGACCTTCACTCCAAATGACGTTTGAGGACCGTTGAACTTTGGGGTTGACCTTCACTCCAAATGACCTTTGAGGACCATTGAACTTTGGGGTTGACCTTCACTCCAAATGACCTCTGAGGACCAAACTTTGGGGTTGACCTTCACTCCAAATGACCTCTGAGGACCAAACTTTGGGGTTGACCTTCACTCCAAATGACCTCTGAGGTCCACTTTGGGGTTGACCTTCACTCCAAATGACCTTTGAGGACCATTTAACTTTGGGGTTGACCTTCACTCCAAATGACCTCTGAGGACCATTGAACTTTGGGGTTGACCTTCACTCCAAATGACCTTTGAGGTCCATTGAACTTTGGGGTTGACCTTCACTCCAAATGACCTCTGAGGTCTTTAACTTTGGGGTTGACCTTCACTCCAAATGACCTTTGAGGTCCATTGAACTTTGGGGTTGACCTTCACTCCAAATGACCTTTGAGGTCCATTGAACTTTGGGGTTGACCTTCACTCCAAATGACCTCTGAGGTCTTTAACTTTGGGGTTGACCTTCACTCCAAATGACCTTTGAGGTCCATTTCACTTTGGGGTTGACCTTCACTCCAAATGACCTTTGAGGTCCATTTCACTTTGGGGTTGACCTTCACTCCAAATGACCTCTGAGGTCAACTTTGGGGTTGACCTTCACTCCAAATGACCTTTGAGGACCTTTAAATTTCAGGGTTGACCTTCACTCCAAATGACCTCTGAGGACCATTGAACTTTGGGGTTGACCTTCACTCCAAATGACCTCTGAGGTCAACTTTGGGGTTGACCTTCACTCCAAATGACCTCTGAGGTCCATTTCACTTTGGGGTTGACCTTCACTCCAAATGACCTCTGAGGTCAACTTTGGGGTTGACCTTCACTCCAAATGCCCTTTGAGGACCATTTTGGGGTTGACCTTCACTCCAAATGACCTCTGAGGACCAAACTTTGGGGTTGACCTTCACTCCAAATGACCTCTGAGGTCCATTGAACTTTGGGGTTGACCTTCACTCCAAATGACCTCTGAGGTCAACTTTGGGGTTGACCTTCACTCCAAATGATGTTTGAGGTCCATTGAACTTTGGGGTTGACCTTCACTCCAAATGACCTCTGAGGACCATTGAACTTTGGGGTTGACCTTCACTCCAAATGACCTCTGAGGTCCATGAGTTGAACGTTGTGGTTGACCTTCACTCCAAACGACCTTTGAGGACCACCTCAAGCTGCCCTTTGAGTTCCACCTCTTCCACCTTCTCCTTTCTCACCTCTTTTCTCTCTCTCTCTCCTTCACCCTCTTTGTCCTCTTCTTCCTTCTTCTCCTCTCCCACCTCCAAACGTCCCCTTAGATGCCACCACCACCACCTTATCTCCTCCTCCTTTTGGACCTTTCAGACCACCACCTTCTCTGATCGTGTCCTCTCCTTCCCCTCCAGTTGTCCCAAGCCCTGGTGTCCTCCCCTCACCTCCTCGAGATGTTGTCCCCGTTTTGGTCTCCAGTCGCTTTGTCCGTCTTTCCTGGCGACCACCGCTTGAGGTCCACGGCCACATCCAAACCTACACCGTCTTCTTCTCCAAAGATGGCATCAACCGGTACGTAGCTCAACCTCCTTTTTGGACCTCTTCTTCATGAAGATGTCCACCTCCACGTTCCTCCAGAAGGTCCTTCTCCAAAGCCTTTAAAACGATAACGAATGGCTTCAAAGCCAAAGAGAAAGTGGTGGTGGGGACCTTTCAGAAGATCTTCTGAAGCTTTGGAGGTCTTCAAAGTGTTCTTGGAAGCAATGGCAGAGGTCCCATCTCCATCTGGAGGAGCTTTGAGGTCCCACCAGAACCATTCGGAGCTTTTTAGGAGCTTCCGGACAATATCCGGAGCTTCTAAAGAGACAAATGGACCACTTGGAGAGTCATCTTTCCATCAAGGAGACCTTCTAGAACCTTCCTGCTCCGGCTTGGAAAGCTCTAGGAGATGTTGCAGCATCTTCAAGGTCCTTCGGACCCATTGCAGGACCTTCAAGGCCCTCCAACTCACCCATTTCATGACCTTTAAGGTCCTTCCAACCCATTCCATGACCTTCAAAGGTCCTTCCAACCATCCCATGACCTTCAAAGGACCCATCCCATGACCTTTAAGGTCCTTCAAACCCATCCCATGACCTTCAAGGTCCTCCAACCCAACAATTCCATCATCTTTGAGTTCCTTCAATCCATCCCATGACCTTCAAGGACCTCCAACTCACCCATCCCATGACCTTCAAGGTCCTCCAATCCAACCATTCCATGACCTTCATGGTCCTTCTGACCCATTTCATGACCTTTAAGGTCCTTCCAACCATCTCATGACCTTCAAAGGTCCCATTCCATGACCTTCAAGGTCCTCCAACCCATCCCATGACCTTCAAGGTCCTCCAATCCAACCATTCCATGACCTTTAAGGTCCTTCCAACCCATTCCAGTCCATCATTCCATCACCTTTGAGGTCCTTCTGACCCATTTCATGACCTTTAAGGTCCTTCCAACCATCTCATGACCTTCAAAGGTCCCATTCCATGACCTTTAAAGTCCTCCAACCCATTGTATGACCTTCAAGGTCCTCCAACCCAACCATTCCATGACCTTCAAGGTCCTTCCAACCCATCTCATGATCTTCAAGGTCCTCCAATCCAACCATTCCATGACCTTTAAGGTCCTTCTGACCCATCCCATGACCTTCAAGGTCCTCCAATCCAACCATCCCATGACCTTCATGGTCCTTCTGACCCATTCCATGACCTTTAAGGTCCTTCCGACCCATTCCATGACCTTCAAGGTCCTCCAACTCACCCATTCCATCATCTTTAAGGTCCTTCCAACCCATCCCATGACCTTTAAGGTCCTTCCAACCCTTCCAAGGTCCACCTCGAAGACCTCTTGGCCCTTTCCAGATGTCCTTTGTGGTTTCTTGCAGGGAACGCGCCCTCAACACCTCTCAAAGTGGACCACTTCAGGTGACGGTGGGCAACCTCAAACCTGAGGAGACCTACACCTTCCGCGTGGTGGCCTTCAACGAATGGGGTCCAGGAGAGACCTCTCAACCCATCAAAGTGGTCACTCAACCCGAACGTGAGGACCTGGGGTGGGGGGGGGGACGTAGAGTGGGTGGTGGACCTCAAGGACACCTCAGAGCTTCTTCTCCTCCATTCGGTTGAAGCTTCTGGAGGTCCTCAGAGAAGATAAAGGTTCAGTTGGAGGTGAAAACATCTCCTCGGGTGGAGTAGAAGAGTGTGGACGTCACTTTGGGGACCACCAAAAGGGCATTCCATGAGTTTTGGAGGTCTTCAAGACCCAAATGGTCCACCTGGAGATGTCCCACTTGGATCTGAATGAGCTTTGAGGTCCATATGGAGTCATTCCATCATCTCTGGAGGTCTCCAAGACCATAACGGTCCACCTGGAGATGTCCCACTTGGACCTCAATGGCTTTTGAGGTCCTTTTGGAGTCATTCCATCATCTATGGAGGTCTCCAAGACCACATTGAAGCCAAAAGGTCCTCCTGGAGATGTCCCACTTGGACCTCAATGGCCTTTGAGGTCCTTTTGGAGTCATTCCATCATCTCTGGAGGTCTCCAAGACCACATAGAAGCCAAAAGGTCCACCTGGAGATGTCCCACTTGGACCTCAATGGCTTTTGAGGTCCTTTTTGGAGTCATTCCATCATCTCTGGAGGTCTCCAAGACCATAATGGTCCACCTGGAGATGTCCCACTTGGATCTGAATGAGCTTTGAGGTCCATATGGAGTCATTCCATCATCTCTGGAGGTCTCCAAGACCATAATGGTCCACCTGGAGATGTCCCACTTGGATCTGAATGAGCTTTGAGGTCCATATGGAGTCATTCCATCATCTCTGGAGGTCTCCAAGACCCAAATGGTCCACCTGGAGATGTCCCACTTGGACCTCAATGGCTTTTGAGGTCCCTTTTGGAGTCATTCCATCATCTCTGGAGGTCTCCAAGACCAAAATGGTCCACCTGGAGATGTCCCACTTGGATCTGGATGAGCTTTAAGGTTCCTTTTGGTGTCACTCCATCATCTCTGGAGGTCTCCAAGACCACATAGAAGCCAAAAGGTCCACCTGGAGATGTCCCACATGGACCTCAATGGCTTTTGAGGTCCACCTAAGTCATCTTCTTCCACCTAAGTTGGACTTTCGAGGTCGGAAAGTCCTCAAAGTCCTCGAAACGAGATGTCTTCTTCATGGTAGAACCTCATCGTTCTTTCATCTCTTCTTCAGTTCAAGTTCCGGGACCTGTGGAGAACTTCCGAGTGGTTTCCACCACTCCGACGTCTCTTTTGGTTTCTTGGGATCCACCTTCTTCCCTCCATTCACCCATCGAAGGTTATCGGATCTTCTGGATGGAAACCACCACCGGAAGAGAAGAGGTGAGTCAAGGTCAACCAGATGATGGTTGAAGGTATCTCCCATAGCTTTGGAGAAGCTCAACGAGATGTTAATCCACCACGAGTTATGGAGTCCCATCAAGATTGAGGAGAAACAGAGAGGTGGACATGGTCTTAAGCTTCTCCACCGTCTTGAAGGACATCTAAAGGACCTTCAAGAGAAGGTCCCACCTTTCTATCGCGGTTGATGTCACCTCAGGAGCTCCAAAAGGTCTTCAGGACCTCCAGAGATGGTTTCACCACCGCTTCGTGGAGTGTTTGGAGGTCTTTTTGGTGGAGGAATGAAAGTTTGGAGGAGCACAAAGCGATGGGAGGAGAAGTGGTGACTTTGTGGTGTCTTCTCCTCGTAGACCGTGGAGGTGGACGGCTTCTCCTATCGCTTGGAAGGGCTGAAGAAGTTCACCGAGTACACCTTGAGGTCCATCGCCTACAACCGCTACGGTCCTGGGGTCTCCTCAGAAGATGTCACCGTCACCACTTTATCCGACGGTGAGGAGAGAAACCTTCAAGAGATGCTTTGAGGTCCAAAATGGTCCTTCAAACCCATTCAATGACCTTCAAAGGTCCTTCAAACCCATCCCATGACCTTCAAAGGACCTTCCAACCCATCTCATGACCTTCAAAGGGCCTTCAAACCCATCCCATGACCTTCAAAGGTCCTTCAAACCCATTTTATGACCTCCAAAGGTCCTTCAAACCCATCCCACGACCTTCAAAGGTCCTTCAAACCCATCTCATGACCTCCAAAGGTCCTACAAACCCATCCCATGACCTTCAAAGGGCCTTCAAACCCATCCTATGACCTTCAAAGTCCTCCAACTCAACCATTTCATGACCTTTAAGGTCCTTCAAACCCATCCCATGACCTTCAAAGGTCCTCCAAACCCATTCCATGACCTTCAAAGGTCCTCCAAACCCATTCCATGACCTTCAGACGTCCTTCAAACCCATCCCATGACCTCCAAAGGTCCTTCAAACCCATCCCATGACCTTCAAAGGTCCTCCAAACCCATTCCATGACCTTCAAAGGTCCTCCAAACCCATTCCATGACCTTCAGACGTCCTTCAAACCCATCCCATGACCTCCAAAGGTCCTTCAAACCCATCCCATGACCTTCAAAGGTCCTTCAAACCCATCCCATGACCTTCAGAGGTCCTTCCAACCCATTCCATGACCTTCAAAGGTCCTTTAAATCCATCCCATGACCTTCAGAGGTCCTTCAAACCCATCCCAATGACCTTCAAAGGTCCTTCAAACCCATTCCATGACCTTCAGAGGTCCTTCAAACCCATCCCATGACCTTCAGAGGTCCTTCAAACCCATTCCATGACCTTCAGAGGTCCTTCAAACCCATCCAATGACCTTCAAAGGGCCTTCAAACCCATCCCATGACCTTCAGAGGTCCTTCAAACCCATCCCACGACCTCCAAAGGTCCTTCAAACCCATCCCATGACCTTCAAAGGTCCTCCCAACCCATTCCCTTCCACCCTCTCGAAGGTCCAAGAGGACAACCGCTGGGCGGATCTTCTCCTTTCGAGTCCCTCCAACGTCTCTTTGCTTTTCTTCTCTTGCAGTTCCCAGCGCGACACCTCAGAACGTCTCTTTGGAGGTGGTCAACTCCAGGGTAAGTCCACCTTGAGAAGAACCCGACCAGATGGGAAGAAGAAGGGGGGGTGGGATTGGACGAGATGGTCCTCTTTGGGAGAGCTTTGAGGTCCAACGATCACAGAAGGTCCTCTGCGCTCCATCTTCTCTCCTGTTCGTGAGCTTTGAGGGCCTTCAAACCCATCTCATGAGCTTCAAAGGGCCTTCAAACCCATCCCATGACCTCCAAAGGTCCTTCAAACCCATTCCATGACCTTCAAAGGTCCTTCAAACCCATTCCATGACCTTCAAAGGTCCTTCAAACCCATCCCATGACCTTCAGAGGTCCTTCAAACCCATCCCATGACCATCAAAGTCCTCCAACTCAACCATTTGATGACCTTTAAGGTCCTTCAAACCCATCCCATGACCTTCAAAGGGCCTTCAAACCCATCCCATGACCTTCAAAGGGCCTTCAAACCCATCTCATGACGTTCAAAGGTCCTTCAAACCCATCCCATGACCTTCAAAAGTCCTTCAAACCCATCCCATGACCTTCAAAGGTCCTTCAAACCCATCCCATGGCCTTCAAAGGGCCTTCAAACCCATCCCATGACCTTCAAAGGTCCTTCAAACCCATCCCATGACCTCCAAAGGTCCTTCAAACCCATCCCATGACCTTCAAAGGTCCTTCAAACCCATCCCATGACCTTCAGAGGGCCTTCAAACCCATCCCATGACCCTTAAGGTCCTCCAATTCAACCATCTCATGACCTTCAAAGGTCCTTCAAACCCATCCCGTGACCTTTAAGGTCCTCAAAGTCTTCTCCAAAGCTGGAAAAGCCCTTCCTTCTTTCCTTTTGGCCTTCTTCAAGAGGTCCTTCAACCTTCACTTCATCTTCTTGACCACCTCTGGAGCATTTCCACCCACTCCATCTCCTTCTGAAGTTGAAGAGATGGTCCTCATCCACCACATGAGGTCCTACCAGAAGGGATAGTCCTCCTATGACCCCTTTGAGGACCATCGCTGGTGGTGGATCTCCATACGACCATCGAGCGGTGGAAGTTACCCTTTGAAAAAGACCGTTGTGATGGTGGAGAACTTCATTTTTGGTGGTCAGGTGGAGCTTCTCCGGCGTTCGGTGACTTCTTCTGACCTCCTTCCACCACCTTTCCAACCTTCTCGGTGGTTGTGGACATCTCCAAACCTCAAAGGAGGTCCAACCACGAAGGGAAAAATGATGGCTGAGGAGCAGAAGACCTTTTGTCTTCTCCAGGAGGAGCTCCTCAACCTCTTTAGATGTGGTGGACACTTCATTTCATCCTTTTTTGGGGGATGAAGAGGTGGAGAAGTTGAGGTTTCAACCGATGATCTTTGGAGGTCCTTTTTCTTCTCGGTTTTTGGTGGTTTTTTTTGGTGGTAGAACCCAAAACGATGTTGTCCTCACGTGGACTTTTGGGGGTTCTTCTCTTTCTCTGCAGAGCATTAAGGTCTCGTGGTTACCACCACCACCGGGAACCCAAAATGGGTTCCTCACGGGTTATAAAATCCGTCATCGCAGAACCTCACGGAGAGGAGAAATGGAGACGTTGGAACCCAACAACCTCTGGTACTTATTCACAGGTGAGTGGGACCATCGGCTCTGAAGGGCCTGGAGGACCTCTGGAGGTTCTGGAGGACTTCTGGAGGTTCTGGAGGACTTCAGAAGGTTCTGGAGAACTTTAAGAGGCTCTGGGGAAGGTTCTGAAGAACTTAAAGAGGTTCTGAAGGACTTTGAGAGGTTCTGGAGAACTTTAAGAGGTTCTGGAGAACTTCAGAAGGTTCTGAAGAACTTCTTTAGAAGGTTCTGGAGAACTTTGAGAGGTTCTGGAGAACTTGAGAAGGTTCTGAAGAACTTTAGGAGGTTCTGGAGAACTTCAAGAGGTTTTGGAGAAGGTTCTACAGAACTTTAAGAGGTTCTGAAGAACTTTGAGAGGTTCTGGAGAACTTCAGAAGGTTCTGAAGAACTTCTTTAGAAGGTTCTGGAGAACTTTGAGAGGTTCTGGAGAACTTCAGAAGGTTCTGAAGAACTTCTTTAGAAGGTTCTGGAGAACTTTGAGAGGTTCTGGAGAACTTTGAGAGGTTCTGAAGAACTTCTTTAGAAGGTTCTGGAGAACTTTGAGAGGTTCTGAAGAACTTTGAGAGGTTCTGGAGAACTTTAAGAGGTTCTGAAGAACTTCAAGAGGTTGTGGAGAAGGTTCTGAAGAACTTTAAGAGGTTCTGAAGAACTTTAGACGGTTCTGGAGAACTTTAAGAGGTTCGGAAGAACTTCTTTAGAAGGTTCTGGAGAACTTCAGAAGGTTTTGGAGAACTTTAAGAGGTTCTGGAGAAGGTTCTGGAGAACTTTAAGAGGTTCTGAAGAACTTTGAGAGGTTCTGGAGAACTTTAGAAGGTTCTGAAGAACTTCTTTAGAAGGTTCTGGAGAACTTTGAGAGGTTCTGGAGAACTTTGAGAGGTTCTGGAGAAGGTTCTGAAGAGCTTTAAGAGGTTCTGGAGAACTTTAAAGAGTTCTGAAGAACTTTAAGAGGTTCTGGAGAAGGTTCTGGAGAACTTTAAGAGGTTTCGAGAAGATTCTGAGGAACTTTAAGAGGTTCTGGAGAACTTTAAAAGGTTCTGAAGAACTTTAAGAGGTTCTGGAGAACTTTAAGAGGTTCTGAAGAACTTCTTTAGAAGGTTCTGGAGAACTTCAGAAGGTTCTGGAGAAGGTTCTCAAGAACTTTAAGAGGTTCTGGAGAACTTTAAGAGCTTTTGGAGAAGGTTTTGAAGAACTTTAAGAGGTTCTGAAGAACTTTGAGAGGTTCTGAAGAACTTTAAGAGGTTCTGAAGAACTTCTTTTAAAGGTTCTGGAGAACTTCTGAAGGTTCTGAAGAACTTTAAGAGGTTCTGAAGAACTTTAATAGGTTCTGGAGAACTACTTTAGAAGGTTCTGGAGAACTTTAAGAGGTTCTGGAGAAGGTTCTGAAGAACTTTAAGAGGTTCTGGAGAACTTCAGAAGGTTCTGGAGAACTTTAGAAGGTTCTGGAGAACTTTCTGGAGAACTTTAGGAGGTTCTGAAGAACTTTAAGAGGTTGTGGAGAACTTTAAAGGGTTCTGAAGAACTTTAAGAGGTTCTGAAGAACTTCTTTTAAAGGTTCTGGAGAACTTGAGAAGGTTCTGAAGACCTTTAAGAGGTTCTGAAGAACTTTAAGATGTTCTGGAGAACTTTAAGAGGTTGTGGAGAACTTTTGGAGGTTTGGTTTCTTCTCACTCTTGGGTTCCTTTCGGTTCCTTCAGGTCTGGAGAAAGGAAGTCAATACAGTTTCCAAGTGGCCGCGATGACCATCAACGGCACCGGACCTTCTTCCGAGTGGATCACCACCGAAACGCCGGAGAACGATCTCGACGGTAAAGGACAATGAGGTTCCTGAGGACCTTTCTGGAAGTTCGGGAGATCCCAAAGTCAAACGGAGATCATTTTATGACCTTTAAAGTCCTCCAACTCAACCATTTCATGACCTTTAAGGTCCTTCAAACCCATCCCATGACCTCCAAAGAGTCTTCAAACCCATCCCATGACCTTCAAAGGCCCTTCAAACCCATCCCATGACCTTCAAAGGCCCTTCAAACCCATCCCATGACCTTCAAAGTCCTCCAACTCAACCATTTCATGACCTTTAAGGTCCTTCAAACCCATCCCATGACCTTCAAAGGTCCTTCAAACCCATCCCATGACCTTCAAAGGTCCCTCAAACCCATCCCATGACCTCCAAAGGTCCTTCAAACCCATCCCATGAACTTCAGAGGTCCTTCCAACCCATTCCGTGACCTTCAAAGGTCCTTCAAACCCATCCCATGACCTCCAAAGCTCCTTCAAACCCACCCCATGACCTTCAAAGTCCTCCAACTCAACCATTT
This sequence comes from Cuculus canorus, assembly GCF_017976375.1. NCBI lineage: Eukaryota > Metazoa > Chordata > Aves > Cuculiformes > Cuculidae > Cuculus > Cuculus canorus. The sequence continues at coordinate 77,474,626 of NC_071441.1, forward strand.
CATGACCTTTGAGGTCCTTCAAACCCATTTGATGACCTCCAAAGGTCCTTCAAAGCCATCCCATGACCTTCAAAGGTCCTTCAAACCCATTCCATGACCATCAAAGGTCCTTCAACCCCATCCCATGACCTCCAAAGGTCCTTCAAACCCATTATATGACGTCCAAAGGTCCTTCAAACCCATCCCATGACCGTCAAAGGTCCTTCAAACCAATCCCATGACCTCCAAAGGTCCTTCAAACCCATCCCATGACCTCCAAACGTCCTTCAAACCCATTCCATGACCTCCAAAGGTCCTTCAAACCCATCCCATGACCTTCAAAGGTCCTTTCAACCCATCCCATGACCTTTAAGGTCCTTCAAACCCATCCCATGACCTTCAAAGTCCTCCAACTCAACCATTCCATGACCTTTAGGGTCCTTCAAACTCATCCCATGACCTCCAAAGGTCCTTCAAACCCATTCCACGACCTCCAAAGGTCCTTCAAACCCATCCCACGACCTCCAAAGGTCCTTCCGACCCCTTCCCCGTCCCTCTCCTTCTCCTCGCGGTCCTCCCTTGACCTTCTCCTCCGTCTTCTCCTCCTCCTCCAGAATCCCAAGTCCCCGACCAGCCGAGTTCCCTCCACGTCCGCCCGTTGTCCACCAGCATCGTCATGACGTGGACCCCACCGCTCAACCCCACCGTGGTGGTCCGCGGGTACATCATCGGTTACGGCGTGGGAAGTCCTTACGCCGAGACCATCCGCGTGGACCACAAGCAGAGGTTCTACTCCATCGAGAAGTTGGGTGAGTTCCACCTCCAGATCTTCGCGGCGGTTCCTCAAGAGGTTCTCTACATCTTCTCCATCTTCTCCATCTTCTCCATCTTCTCCATCTCCTCCATCTTCTCCATCTTCTCCATCTCCTCCACATCTCCTCCATCTTCTCCACCTCTTCCACCCAACGTTAAGAGGTTCTGGAGAACTTGAGAAGGTTCCGGAGAAGGTTCTGAAGAACTTTAAGAGGTTCTGAAGAACTTCTTTTAAAGGTTCTGAAGAACTTTAAGAGGTTCTGAAGAACTTTGAGAGGTTCTGGAGAACTTTAAGAGGTTCTGGAGGACTTCTTTTAAAGGTTCTGGAGAACTTCAGAAGGTTCTGGAGAACTTTAAGAGGTTCTGAAGAACTTTAAGAGGTTCTGGAGAACTTTAAGAGGTTCTGGAGAAGGTTCTGAAGAACTTTAAGAGGTTCTGAAGAACTTTAAGAGGTTCTGGAGAAGGTTCTGAAGAACTTTAAGAGGTTCTGGAGAACTTTAAAGGGTTCTGGAGGACTTCTTTTAAAGGTTCTGGAGAACTTTAAGAGGTTCTGGAGAAGGTTCTGAAGAACTTTAAGAGGTTCTGGAGAACTTTAAGAGGTTCTGAAGAACTTTAAGAGGTTCTGGAGGACTTCATTTAAAGGTTCTGGAGAACTTGAGAAGGTTCTGGAGAACTTTAAGAGGTTCTGGAGAAGGTTCTGAAGAACTTTGAGAGGTTCTGAAGAACTTTAAGAGGTTCTGGAGAACTTTAAGAGGTTCTGGAGGACTTCTTTTAAAGGTTCTGGAGAACTTCAGAAGGTTCTGGAGAACTTTAAGAGGTTCTGAAGAACTTTAAGAGGTTCTGGAGAACTTTAAGAGGTTCTGGAGAAGGTTCTGAAGAACTTTAAGAGGTTCTGAAGAACTTTAAGACGTTCTGGAGAACTTTAAGAGGTTCTGGAGAACTTTAAAGGGTTCTGGAGGACTTCTTTTAAAGGTTCTGGAGAACTTTAAGAGGTTCTGGAGAAGGTTCTGAAGAACTTTAAGAGGTTCTGGAGAACTTTAAGAGGTTCTGAAGAACTTTAAGAGGTTCTGGAGAACTTTAAGAGGTTCTGGAGGACTTCATTTAAAGGTTCTGGAGAACTTGAGAAGGTTCTGGAGAACTTTAAGAGGTTCTGGAGAACTTTAAAGGGTTCTGGAGGACTTCTTTTAAAGGTTCTGGAGAACTTTAAGAGGTTCTGGAGAACTTTCTGGAGCACTTCAGAAGGTTCTGGAGAACTTGAGAAGGTTCTGAAGAACTTGAGAAGGTTCTGGAGAACTTTAAGAGGTTTTGGAGAAGGTTTTGAAGAACCTTAAGAGGTTCTGAAGAACTTTAAGAGGTTCTGGAGAAGGTTCTGAAGAACTTTGAGAGGTTCTGAAGAACTTGAGAAGGTTCTGGAGAACTTCAAGAGGTTCTGGAGAAGGTTCTGAAGAACTTTAAGAGGTTTTGGAGGACTTTAAGAGGTTCTGAAGAACTTTAAGAGGTTCTGGAGAAGGTTCTGAAGAACTTTAAGAGGTTCTGAAGAACCTTTAGAGGTTCTGGAGAACTTTAAGAGGTTCTGGAGGACTTCTTTTAAAGGTTCTGGAGAACTTCAGAAGGTTCTGGAGAACTTTAAGAGGTTCTGAAGAACTTTAAGAGGTTCTGGAGAACTTTAAGAGGTTCTGGAGGACTTCTTTTAATGGTTCTGGAGAACTTGAGAAGGTTCTGAAGAACTTAAAGAGGTTCTGAAGAACTTGAGAAGGTTCTGGAGAACTTCAAGAGGTTCCAGAGAAGGTTCTGAAGAACTTTAAGAGGTTCTGGAGAACTTTAAAAGGTTCTGGAGGACTTGAGAAGGTTCTGGAGAACTTTAAGAGGTTCTGAAGAACTTTAAGAGGTTCTGGAGGACTTCTTTTAAAGGTTCTGGAGAACTTGAGAAGGTTCTGGAGAACTTTAAGAGGTTCTGAAGAACTTTAAGAGGTTCTGGAGAACTTTAAGAGGTTCTGGAGAAGGTTCTGAAGAACTTTAAGAGGTTCTGAAGAACTTTAAGAGGTTCTGGAGAACTTTAAGAGGTTCTGGAGGACTTCTTTTAAAGGTTCTGGAGAACTTCAGAAGGTTCTGGAGAACTTTAAGAGGTTCTGAAGAACTTTAAGAGGTTCTGGAGAACTTTAAGAGGTTCTGGAGGACTTCTTTTAATGGTTCTGGAGAACTTGAGAAGGTTCTGAAGAACTTAAAGAGGTTCTGAAGAACTTGAGAAGGTTCTGGAGAACTTCAAGAGGTTCCAGAGAAGGTTCTGAAGAACTTTAAGAGGTTCTGGAGAACTTTAAAAGGTTCTGGAGGACTTGAGAAGGTTCTGGAGAACTTTAAGAGGTTCTGAAGAACTTTAAGAGGTTCTGGAGAACTTTAAGAGGTTCTGCAGAAGGTTCTGAAGAACTTTAAGAGCTTCTGAAGAACTTTAAGAGGTTCTGGAGAACTTGAGAAGGTTCTGGAGAACTTTCTGGAGAACCTCAGAAGGTTCTGAAGAACTTTAAGAGGTTCTGAAGAACCTTAAGAGGTTCTGGAGAACTTTAAGAGGTTCTGGAGGACTTCATTTAAAGGTTCTGAAGAACTTTAAGAGGTTCTGGAGAACTTGAGAAGGTTCTGGAGAACTTTCAGAGGTTGACTTTTTCCGGTTGTCCTCTCCCGTAGAGTCCAGTTCCCACTATGTCATCTCCTTAAAGGCCTTCAACAACGCCGGCGAAGGAGTTCCTCTCTACGAAAGTGCCACCACGAGGTCCATCACAGGTGAGTCCTCTTCTCCTCCGTCACCTGATGGGCAAAGCTATGGAAGAAACCACCTCCACAACCTCCAAATCCACTTCGCCGTTGTCCCATCGGCATCGGTGGAGCTGAGGGTGACTTCAAAGGTCCAAAAGGACCTTCAAACTCTGAGGTTTCTTCTGGGCTTCCACCACTTTTGGTGACCTTTTCTCTTCGGGTTCCACCGCTGATGTTCAGAGCTTCTCTTTGATGGACCTGAAGGTGGAGCTGAAGGGCTTTTGGTGGATCTGAAGGGGTTTTGGTGGATCTGAAGGGGTTTTGAGGGATCTAAAGGGGGTTTTGAAGGATCTAAAGGGGGTTTTGAAGGATCTAAGGGGGGTTTTGAGGGATCTAAAGGGGTTTTGAGGGATCTAAAGGGGTTTTGAAGGATCTAAAGGGGGTTTTGATGGATCTAAAGGGGTTTTGAAGGATCTAAAGGGGGTTTTGAAGGATCTAAAGGGGGTTTGAGGGATCTAAAGGGGGTTTTGAGGGATCTAAAGGGGGTTTTGAAGGATCTAAAGGGGGTTTGAGGGATCTGAAGGGGGTTTTGAGGGATCTAAAGGGGGTTTTGAAGGATCTAAGGGGGGTTTGAGGGATCTAAAGGGGGTTTTGAAGGATCTAAAGGGGTTTTTGAGGGATCTAAAGGGGGTTTTGAGGGATCTAAAGGGGGTTTTGATGGATCTAAGGGGGGTTTTGATGGACCTGAAGCTGCTCTTGTGATGGATCCAAAGGGGTTTTGAAGGATCTAAGGGGGGTTTGAGGGATCTAAAGGAGGTTTGATGGACCTGAAGCTGCTGTGATTGGTGGATCTGAAGGGGTTTTGGTGGATCTGAAGGTCTTCTGGTGGATCTGAAGGTCTTCTGGTGGATCTAAAGGGGTTTTGAGGGATCTGAAGGGGGTTTTGAGGGATCTAAAGGGGTTTTGATGGACCTGAAGCTGCTCAGATAGGTGGATCTAAAGGGGGTTTGGTGGATCTGAAGGGGTTTTGAGGGATCCAAAGGGTTTTTGATGGATCTGAAGGTCTTTTGGTGGATCTAAAGGGGGTTTTGATGGATCTAAATGAGTTTTGATGGATCTAAAGGGGGTTTTGATGGATCCAAAGGGGTTTTGATGGCTCTGAAGCTGCTTTTGTGATGGATCCAAAGGTGCTTTGATGGATCTAAAGGTGCTTTGATGGATCCAAAGGTGCTTTGATGGATCTAAAGGGGGTTTTGATGGATCTGAAGGTGCTTTGATGGATCTAAAGGGGTTTGATGGGCCTGAAGCTGCTCTGAATGGTGGATCTGAAGGGGATTTGGTGGATCCGAAGGTGTTTTGAGGGATTTGAAGGGGTTTTGATGGATCTAAAGGGGGTTTTGATGGATCTAAAGGGGTTTTGATGGCTCTGAAGCTGCTCTTGTGATGGATCCAAAGGTGCTTTGATGGATCTAAAGGGGGTTTTGATGGATCTAAAGGGGGTTTTGATGGATCTAAAGGGGTTTTGATGGACCTGGAGCTGTTCTTGTGATGGATCCAAAGGGGTTTTGAGGGATCTGAAGGTGCTTTGATGGATCCAAAGGTGCTTCGATGGATCTGACGGTGCTTTGATGGATCTAAAGGGGGTTTGATGGCTCTGAATCTGCTCTTGTGATGGATCCAAAGGTTCTTTGATGGATCTAAAGGTGCTTTGATGGATCTAAAGGGGGTTTTGATGGATCTAAAGGGGGTTTTGATGGATCTAAAGGGGTTTTGATGGCTCTGAAGCTGCTCTTGTGATGGATCCAAAGGTGCTTTGATGGATCTGAAGGTGCTTTGATGGATCTAAAGGGGGTTTTGATGGATCCAAAGGTGCTTTGATGGCTCTAAAGGGGGTTTTGATGGATCTAAAGGGGGTTTTGATGGATCTAAAGGTGCTTTGATGGATCTAAAGGGGGTTTTGATGGATCTGACGGTGCTTTGATGGCTCTAAAGGGGGTTTTGATGGATCTAAAGGGGGTTTTGATGGATCCCAAGGGCTTCCGCCTCTTCCGCCGCTGCTCCGTTGCCTTCGAAAGCCTCTCTGATGTCTTCTCCTGCTCCATTAACGCCTCTCTTTCTCTTCTCCTCCCGTTCCTCCTCACGACCTTCATGCATTTAACCCATCGTCTTCTCCTCCTCCTTCTCCTCCTCCTCCTCCTCCTCCTTCCGACGCCTCCTCAGATCCCGTTGACCCTTTCGAAGTTGACTTTTCTCCTCTTCTCGATGGTTTCCCCACCGCCGTCCCAGAGAGCTCCACCCCCATGCTCCCACCAGTAGGTGTCCAAGCGGTTGTCCTCACCCACGACGCCGTCCGTGTCCTTTGGGCGGAGAATTCCATCGCCAAAAGCCCAAAGACCACCGAAATCCGTTTCTACACCGTCCGCTGGAGAATGAGTTACTCCACCGCCGCCAAATATAAGGTACAAAGTCTTCTTCTGCCCCTTCCAAAGTTCCTCTGATGTTCTCCTCCTCCAAAACCTTCTGGAGATGTTCCTCAAGCAAACGATGGAGTTTCAAAGGAGGCTTTGGAGGTGAAGGAAAGAGTTTTGAAGGCCCTTTTGGGTCTCAGAAGGTTGAGAGGTGGTTTGTGGCGTTGAGGAGGATCTAAAGGAGCTTCAAGTGAGGAGCGGAGAAGGTCCAAAGGTTCTTCCAAGGGAAAGATGGAGCTTCTGGTTGAGGTGGGAGCAAAGAGGTCCTGTTTGAGCCGTTCCTGAAGGTCCTGAAGGTCCCTTTAGATGGGACCAAAGAGGTCCTGTTTGAACCATCCTTGAAGGACACGTTGGATGGGACCAAAGAGCTCCTGATTGACCCATTCCTGAAGGTCCTGAAGGTCACTTTAGGTGGGACCAAAGAGCTTCTGATTGACCCATTCCTGAAGGTCCCTTTAGGTGGGACCAAAGAGCTTCTGATTGACCCATTCCTGAAGGTCCTGAAGGTCCCTTTAGATGGGACCAAAGAGCTTCTGATTGAGCCATTCCTGAAGGTCCTGAAGGTCCCTTTAGATGGGACCAAAGAGCTTCTGATTGAGCCATTCCTGAAGGTCCTGAAGGTCTCCTTAGATGGGACCAAAGAGCTTCTGATTGATCCATTCCTGAAGGTCCTGAAGGTCCCTTTAGGTGGGACCAAAGAGGTCCTGATTGACCCTTTCCTGAAGGTCCTGAAGGTCCCTTTAGATGGGACCAAAGACCTTCTCTTGACCCATTCCTGAAGGTCCTGAAGGTCCCTTTAGATGGGACCAAAGAGCTCCTGATTGAGCCATTCCTGAAGGTCCTGAAGGTCCCTTTAGGTGGGACCAAAGAGGTCCTGATTGACCCATTCCTGAAGGTCCCTTTAGATGGGACCAAAGATCTCCTGATTGACCCATTCCTGAAGGTCCTGAAGGTCCCTTTAGATGGGACCAAAGAGCTCCTGATTGACCCTTTCCTGAAGGTCCTGAAGGTCCTTTTAGATGGGACCAAAGAGCTTCTGATTGACCCATTCCTGAAGGTCCCTTTAGATGGGACCAAAGAGCTTCTGATTGACCCTTTCCTGAAGGTCCTGAAGGTCCCTTTAGGTGGGACCAAAGAGCTTCTGATTGACCCATTCCTGAAGGTCCCTTTAGATGGGACCAAAGAGCTTCTGATTGACCCTTTCCTGAAGGTCCTGAAGGTCCCTTTAGATGGGACCAAAGAGCTTCTGATTGATCCATTCCTGAAGGTCCTGAAGGTCCCTTTAGGTGGGACCAAAGAGGTCCTGATTGACCCTTTCCTGAAGGTCCTGAAGGTCCCTTTAGATGGGACCAAAGACCTTCTCTTGACCCATTCCTGAAGGTCCTGAAGGTCCCTTTAGATGGGACCAAAGAGCTCCTGATTGAGCCATTCCTGAAGGTCCTGAAGGTCTCTTTAGGTGGGACCAAAGAGCTTCTGATTGACCCATTCCTGAAGGTCCCTTTAGATGGGACCAAAGAGCTTCTGATTGACCCATTCCTGAAGGTCCTGAAGGTCCCTTTAGGTGGGACCAAAGAGCTTCTGATTGAGCCATTCCTGAAGGTCCTGAAGGTCCCTTTAGGTGGGACCAAAGAGCTTCTGATTGACCCTTTCCTGAAGGTCCTGAAGGTCCCTTTAGATGGGACCAAAGAGCTTCTGATTGAGCCATTCCTGAAGGTCCTGAAGGTCCCTTTAGATGGGACCAAAGAGGTCCTGATTGACCCATTCCTGAAGGTCCTGAAGGTCCCTTTAGGTGGGACCAAAGGGGTCCTGATTGAGCCATTCCTGAAGGTCCTGAAGGTCCCTTTAGGTGGGACCAAAGAGCTTCTGATTGAGCCATTCCTGAAGGTCCTGAAGGTCCCTTTAGATGGGACCAAAGAGCTTCTGATTGACCCATTCCTGAAGGTCCTGAAGGTCCCTTTAGGTGGGACCAAAGAGGTCCTGTTTGAACCATCCTTGAAGGACACGTTGGATGGGACCAAAGAGGTTCTGATAGATCCATTCCTGAAGGTCCCTTTAGATGGGACCAAAGAGCTTCTGATTGATCCATTCCTGAAGGTCCTGAAGGTCCCTTTAGGTGGGACCAAAGAGCTCCTGATTGACCCATTCCTGAAGGTCCCTTTAGGTGGGACCAAAGAGCTTCTGATTGAGCCATTCCTGAAGGTCCTGAAGGTCCCTTTAGATGGGACCAAAGAGCTTCTGATTGACCCATTCCTGAAGGTCCTGAAGGTCCCTTTAGGTGGGACCAAAGAGGTCCTGTTTGAACCATCCTTGAAGGACACGTTGGATGGGACCAAAGAGCTTCTGATTGACCCTTTCCTGAAGGTCCTGAAGGTCCCTTTAGATGGGACCAAAGCGCTCCTGATTGAGCCATTCCTGAAGGTCCTGAAGGTCCCTTTAGATGGGACCAAAGAGGTCCTGTTTGACCCATTCCTGAAGGTCCCTTTAGGTGGGACCACAGAGCTTCTGATTGACCCATTACTGAAGGTCCCTTTAGGTGGGACCAAAGAGCTTCCGATTGACCCATTCCTGAAGGTCCCTTTAGGTGGGACCAAAGACCTTCTCTTGACCCATTCCTGAAGGTCCTAAAGACCATTTTGGAGCCACCTGAGCTCATTGATGGATCTCATGGGCTTTGAGGTCCCTTCCATGTCATTCTCCAACCCAGAAGGTCCCTCCAACCCCACCCTCGTTCCTCCAAAAGTGAAGTTCTTTCCACCTCCTCAATCCATGAGGTTTTTGGAGCTCTTTTTTGACCTTCAAAGAGGTCTTTTTGGACCGTTTTTTTTGTGGTTGCCACCATCAAAACCTGAAGGTTCTCCACATGTTCTTCGTAGTCCGCAGATACCACCGCTTTGAGTCATACGGTGATGGGGTTGAAGCCCAACACGATGTACGAGTTCTCCGTGATGGTCACCAAGGGGAGAAGATCCAGCACGTGGAGTATGACGGCCCACGCCACCACCTACGAAGCAGGTAGGGACCTTCTCCAGATCTTCGAAAGCCACCTTTGAAGGCACCTGGAGGTGAAGAACCTCTTCGTTTCCACGTTCTCTTCACCTTTGGTGGCATCGAGCGGTGGTGGAGTTCACCTGTGAGGTCAGGGACCTCTCTGGAGGTCATTGAGATGATGAGGTGTTGAGGTCCTTCAACTCCAAGGAGGTTCCATCATGGAGAGGACCTCTTGGAGAAGGGGTTTGGAGGTTGAGAAGAACCTATTGATGGTCCAAAAAGAGCTTCACTTCTTCTCGGTTTGGTAGAAGGTCTTCAATCTCCTCCAGAACCTTCTCCAAAGGTCTTCTCTGAAGGTCTTCGAAGGTCTTCTCTCTCTGAAGGTCGTTGAAGGTCTTCTCTGAAGGTCTTCTCTGAAGGACTTCGAAGGTCTTCTCCGAAGGTCTTCTCTGAAGGTCTTTGAAGGTCTTCTCTGAAGGTCTTCTCTGAAGTTCTTCTCCGAAAGTCTTCTCTGAAGGTCTTCTCTGAAGGTCTTTGAAGGTCTTCTCTGAAGGTCTTCTCTGAAGGTCTTTGAAGGTCTTCTCCGAAGGTCTTCTCTGAAGGTCTTTGAAGGTCTTCGAAGGTCTTCTCTGAAGTTCTTCGCCGAAAGTCTTCTCCGAAGGTCTTCTCTGAAGGTCTTCTCTGAAGGTCTTTGAAGATCTTCTCTGAAGGTCTTTGAAGGTCTTCTCTGAAGTTCTTCTCCAAAGGTCTTCTCTGAAGGTCTTCTCTGAAGGTCTTCTCTGAAGGTCTTCTCTGAAGGTCTTTGAAGGTCTTCTCTGAAGGTCTTCTCTGAAGGTCTTTGAAGGTCTTCTCTGAAGGTCTTCTCTGAAGTTCTTCACCGAAAGTCTTCTCTGAAGGTCTTCTCTGAAGGTCTTCGCCAAAGATCTTCTCTGAAGGTCTTCTCTGAAGGTCTTCGAAGGTCTTCTCTGAAGGTCTTCTCTGAAGGTCTTCTCTGAAGGTCTTTGAAGGTCTTCTCTGAAGGTCTTCGAAGGTCTTCTCTGAAGGTCTTCTCTGAAGGTCTTTGAAGGTCTTCTCTGAAGGTCTTCACCAAAGATCTTCTCTGAAGGTCTTCTCTGAAGGTCTTTGAAGGTCTTCTCTGAAGGTCTTCTGTGAAGTTCTTCTCTGAAAGTCTTCTCTGAAGGTCTTCTCTGAAGGTCTTCTCCGAAGTTCTTCTCCGAAAGTCTTCTCTGAAGGTCTTCTCTGAAGGTCTTTGAAGGTCTTCTCCGAAGGTCTTCTCTGAAGGTCTTTGAAGGTCTTCTCTGAAGGTCTTCTCTGAAGTTCTTCTCCGAAAGTCTTCTCTGAAGGTCTTCACCAAAGATCTTCTCTGAAGGTCTTCTCTGAAGGTCTTCACCAAAGATCTTCTCTGAAGGTCTTCTCTGAAGGTCTTTGAAGGTCTTCTCCGAAGGTCTTCTCTGAAGGTCTTCTCCGAAAGTCTTCTCTGAAGGTCTCCTCTGAAGTTCTTCTTTGAAGATCTTCTCTGAAGGTCTTCTCTGAAGGTCTTTGAAGGTCTTCTCCAAAGGTCTTCTCTGAAGGTCTTTGAAGGTCTTCTCTGAAGGTCTTCTCTGAAGTTCTTCTCCGAAAGTCTTCTCTGAAGGTCTTCTCTGAAGGTCTTTGAAGGTCTTCTCTGAAGGTCTTCTCTGAAGTTCTTCTCCGAAAGTCCTCTCTGAAGGTCTTCTCTGAAGTTCTTCTCTGAAGGTCTTCGAAGGACTTCTCCGAAGGTCTTCTCTGAAGGTCTTTGAAGGTCTTCTCTGAAGGTCTTCTCTGAAGTTCTTCTCCGAAAGTCCTCTCTGAAGGTCTTCTCTGAAGATCTTCTCTGAAGGTCTTCGAAGGACTTCTCCGAAGGTCTTCTCTGAAGGTCTTTGAAGGTCTTCTCTGAAGGTCTTCTCTGAAGTTCTTCGCCGAAAGTCTTCTCTGAAGGTCTTCTCTGAAGGTCTTCGCCAAAGATCTTCTCTGAAGGTCTTCTCTGAAGGTCTTCTCTGAAGTTCTTCTCCAAAGGTCTTCTCTGAAGGTCTTCTCTGAAGTTCTTCTTTGAAGCTCTTCTCTGAAGGTCTTCTCCGAAGGTCTTCTCTGAAGACCTCCTGAGCTTCGCTTGAAGTTCTTCTTCATCTTCAATGGTTCCATCCTTCCCTCCGGGGTTGAGGTGGAACCATGGGATGTCCCAAAGTGGTGGAGAAGAAGTCATTTCCTTTGAAGGATCTTCTCAGATGACCCAAAACTGAGGTCCTCATTTTTTGGGGTCAACTCTTGAGTTGGAGAACTTCCAAAGGTGGAAGTTCCAAAGATCTTCTAAAGAAGGACCATAAAAAGGTGGTTTTTATGGTGGTTTGGAAGTTCCATCTCGAATCCAAAGGTCACTTTTGGGGTCTTCACCCCAAGAAGGACCTTCTGAGAAGGAAGGAGAGATGGAGGAGAAAAGAGCTGAAGGATCTGAGGTGGAGAAAGGTCCTTCAGGGGGTGGTGGGACCTCCATCCATGGAGATATCTCCAAGGTATGGAGGTGAGATGTTGCCTTTGAGTGGTGGGTACGTAGTTTTGGGGTTGGAGACCTCGAAAGTCTTCTCCGTTGAGGTTCTTCTGGAGTTTCTCTCCATCTTTGCAGCTCCGTCTTCTCCTCCGAAGGATCTGACGGTCATGGGTCGAGAAGGAAAGTCCCGAACGGTGACGGTCAGTTGGGAACCACCACTGGAGGCCAACGGGAAGATCACCGGTGAGTATCTCCACCACCTTCTGGTGACCATCTCCAACCCTTCGCCTCCTGGAGGACCATCTCTGATCTTCTCCTCCTGAAGGTCCCACTTTGATCTTCTCCTCCTGAAGGTCCCACTTTGATCTTCTCCCCCTGAAGGTCCCACTTTGATCTTCTCCTCCTGAAGGTCCCACTTTGATCTTCTCCCCCTGAAGGTCCCACTTTGATCTTCTCCCCCTGAAGGTCCCACTTTGATCTTCTCATTCTGAAGGTCCCACTTTGATCTTCTCCTCCTGAAGGTCCCACTTTGATCTTCTCCACCTGAAGGTCCCACTTTGATCTTCTCCTCCTGAAGGTCCATCTCTGATCTTCTCCCCCTGAAGGTCCCACTTTGATCTCCTCCTCCTGAAGGTCCCACTTTGATCTTCTCAACCTGAAGGTCCCACTTTGATCTTCTCCTCCTGAAGGTCCCACTTTGATCTTCTCCTCCTGAAGGTCCCACTTTGATCTTCTCCTCCTGAAGGTCCCACTTTGATCTTCTCCCCCTGAAGGTCCCACTTTGATCTCCTCATTCTGAAGGTCCCACTTTGATCTTCTCCCCCTGAAGGTCCCACTTTGATCTTCACCTCCTGAAGGTCCCACTTTGATCTTCTCCTCCTGAAGGTCCCACTTTGATCTTCTCCCCCTGAAGGTCCCACTTTCATCTTCTCAACCTGAAGGTCCCACTTTGATCTTCTCCCCCTGAAGGTCCCACTTTGATCTTCTCCCCCTGAAGGTCCCACTTTGATCTTCTCCTCCTGAAGGTCCCACTTTGATCTTCTCCCCCTGAAGGTCCCACTTTGATCTCCTCATTCTGAAGGTCTCACTTTAATCTTCTCAACCTGAAGGTCCCACTTTGATCTTCTCCTGAAGGTCCATCTCATGACCTTCAGAGGTGCTTGAAGCCTCTTTCCAACCTTCTGGAGATCTTCCAAAGGTGGAGATGGACTCTACTTTTGCCTTTTTGAGGAACACTTGAGGAACATCTCCAGACCTTTCCATGTGGACCTCTTTCTTTCAGCTTATGTCCTCTTCTACACTTTGGAGAAGAACGCCCCCATCGATGAGTGGTTTATGGAGTCCATCAACGGCGATCGTCTCACCCATCAGGTGATGGACCTCCATTTGGACACCATCTACTACTTCCGTATCCAAGCTCGGAATTCCAAAGGCGTTGGACCTCTTTCCGATCCCATTTTCTTCCGGACTTTGAAAGGTAGGGATGAAACTCCACCTTTGAAGGCATCTAAAGAAGCTTTTCATGGAGGAGAAGCTCCATTGTGGTCCTTTTCCACCTTTGGTTGAACCTAAAAATGGTGGAATGGAACTGATTTGGAGACAATGGAGAAGGTGGAGGTGGTCCAACTTTGGAGAAGACCTCTAAAAGACCTCCAGGAAGGTTCTAGAAGAACAAAAACAGCTGGAGATGATGGGGGGTGGTGGTGGGATTCCATAAGTTGGTTCCTCAACGTTGAACTCTCTTTCTTTCAGTGGACCATCCGGACAAAATGGCCAACGATCAAGGTAGGAGGACCTCGGCTGGTTGTCTTCTCCAAGAGAAGCTTCAAAGGGGGGGGGGGGGAATGGCGGGGAAACATCTTCAAACTGCCTTAGATGGTCCGAAGCTCCTCAAAACCTCCTCAGATGGACCTCAAACCTCCTTAGATGGACCTCAAACCTCCTTAGATGGTCCTAAAACCCTCCTTAGATGGTCCTCAAACCCTCCTTAGATGCTCCTCATCTGCTCAAACCTCCTTAGATGGTCCTAAAACCTCCTTAGATGGTCCTGAAACCCTCCTTAGATGGTCTACAAACGTCCTTAGATGGTCCTCATCTCCTCAAACCTCCTTAGATGATCCTCAAACCTCCTTAGAAGGTCCTCAAACCCTCCTTAGATGGTCCTCAGCTCCTCAAACCTCCTTAGATGGTCCTCAAACCTCCTCAGATGGTCCTCAAACCCTCCTTAGATGCTCCTCATCTCCTCAAACCTCCTTAGATGGTCCTAAAACCTCCTTAGATGGTCCTCAGACCCTCCTTAGATGGTCCTCAGCTCCTCAAACCCTCCTTAGATGGTCCTCAAACCTCCTTAGATGCTCCTCAGCTCCTCAAACCCTCCTTAGATGGTCCTCAAACCCTCTTTAGATGGTCCTCATCTCCTTAAACCTCCTTAGATGGTCCTCAAACCTCCTTAGATGGTCCTCAAACCTCCTTAGATGCTCCTCAGCTCCTCAAACCTCCTTAGATGGTCCTCAAACCTCCTCAGATGGCCCTTAAACCCTCTTTAGATGCTCCTCAGCTCCTCAAACCCTCCTTAGATGGTCCTTAAACCCTCTTTAGATGGTCCTCAGCTCCTCAAACCCTCCTTAGATGGTCCTCAAACCTCCTTAGATGGTCCTCAAACCTCCTTAGATGGTCCTCAAACCCTCCTTAGATGGTCTACAAACGTCCTTAGATGGTCCTCATCTCCTCAAACCTCCTTAGATGGTCCTCAAACCTCCTTAGATGGTCCTCAGCTCCTCAAACCTCCTTAGATGGACCTCAAACCCTCCTTAGATGGTCCTCAAACCCTCCTTAGATGGTCTTCAAACCCCCCTTAGATGCTCCTCCCCTCCCTCCGACGCTCTTTGCCGGTCTCCAGGTTGTCCCCCATCTTCTCTTCGGCGCTTCCCTCCACCGTGTGGTATCTCCTGAGCTTTCTCTCCCCACAGGTCGTCACGGAGACGGAACCTTTTGGCCGGTGGACACCAATCTCCTCGACCGGAGCAGTTTGAACGGTACAACCTTCAACCTCAATGTGACCTTTCACCCTCATTTGAAGGTCCTCCAACTCTTGGTCAAAGCTTGAAGGTCACCTGAAGCTCTTGAGAACTTCTTTGACCTTCAAGGAATGACCAAGAAACGGAGGTGGAACTCATTGAAGGTTCCGAATGGTCTTTGCGGTCTTCTGGAGAAGACTTTGAAGGTGTGGAGGAGAAGCTGGAAAGGTCTTCTCACCATCTTCTGGTTGTCTTCTTCTGGCAGAGCCACCCATCGGGCAGATGCATCCGCCCCACGGCAGCGTCACTCCTCAGAAGAGCAATAACCTCTTGGTGGTGGTGGTGGTGACCGTTGGGGTCCTCACGGTGGTGGCGGTGGGGGCGGTGGTGGCGGTGGTGGTCATCTGCAACAGAAGGTCTTCGGCGCAACAGAGGAAGTGAGGCCTTCAAAAGGGGGGGGAGGGGAGAGGTGGGAATGGGGTTCCGTCAACAGTGGAGGGGGTGGGGAGAACATCTGGAGGAGGAGAAGGGGGTGGAGGACATCTGGAGGTGGTGGAGAAGGGGGGGGAGAACATCTGGAGAGGGAGAATGGAGGTGGAAAAGGGGGTGGAGAAGATCTGGAGGAGGAGAACAGAGGGGGAGAAGGGGTGGAGAACATCTGGAGGAGGAGAATGGAGGTGGAGAAGGGGTGGAGAAGATCTGGAGGAGGTGGAAAAGGGGGTGGAGAACATCTGGAGGTGGAAAAGGGGTGGAGAACATCTGGAGGAGGAGAAAAGAGGTGGAGAAGGGGGTGGAGAACATCTGGAGGAGGTGGAAAAGGGGGTGGAGAACATCTGGAGGAGGTGGAGAAGGGGGTGGAGAACATCTGGAGGAGAACTGGGGGGGAGAACGTCTGGAGGTGGAGAATGGAGGTGGAGAAGGGGGTGGAGAAGATCTGGAGGAGGTGGAAAAGGGGGTGGAGGACACCAGGAGGAGGAAAAGGAGGTGGAGAACGTCTGGAGGAGGTGGAAAAAGGGGTGGAGAACATCTGGAGGTGGATAAAAGAGGTGGAGAAGGGGGTGGAGAACATCTGGAGGTGGAGAATAGAGGTGGAGAACATCTGGAGGAGGAGAATGGAGGTGGAAAAGGGGGTGGAGAACATCTGGAGGAGGAGAAAAGAGGTGGAAAAGGGGGTGGAGAACATCTGGAGGAGGTGGAAAAAGGGGTGGAGAACATCTGGAGGTGGATAAAAGAGGTGGAGAAGGGGGTGGAGAACATCTGGAGGAGGTGGAGAAGAGGGTGGAGGACACCAGGAGGTGGAGAACGGAGGTGGAGAAGGGGGTGGAGAACATCTGCAGGAGGAGAATGGAGGGGAGAACATCTGGAGGAGGAGAATGGAGGGGGACAAGGGGGTGGAGAACATCTGGAGGAGGTGGAAAAGGGGGTGGAGAACATCTGGAGGAGGAGAACAGAGGTGGAGAAGGGGGTGGAGAACATCTGGAGGAGGTGGAAAAAGGGGTGGAGAACATCTGGAGGTGGAGAATGGAGGGGAGAAGGGGGTGGAGAACATCTGGAAGAGGTGGAGAAGGGGTGGAGAACATCTGGAGGAGAATGGAGGTGGAGAAGGGGTGGAGGACATCTGGAGGAGGTGGAAAAGGGGGTGGAGAACATCTGGAGGAGGTGGAGAAGGGGGTGGAGAACATCTGGAGGAGGAGAACAGAGGGGGAGAAGGGGGTGGAGAACATCTGGAGGAGAATGGAGGTGGAAAAAGGGGTGGAGAACATCTGGAGGAGGTGGAGAAGGGGGTGGAGAACATCTGGAGGAGGAGAACGGAGGGGGAGAACATCTGGAGGAGAACGGAGGTGGAGAAGGGGTGGAGAACATCTGGAGGAGGAGGAGAAGGGGGTGGAGAACATCTGGAGAAGGAGAACGGAGGTGGAGAAGGGGGTGGAGGACATCTGGAGGAGGTGGAGAAGGGGTGGAGAATATCTGGAAGAGGTGGAAAAGGGGGTGGAGAACATCTGGAGGAGGAGAATAGAGGTGGAGAACATTTGGAGGAGGAGAAAAGAGGTGGAGAAGGGGGTGGAGAAGATCTGGAGGAGGAGGGAAAGGGGGTGGAGAACATCTGGAGGAGGAGAACGGAGGTGGAGAACATCTGGAGGAGGAGAAAAGAGGTGGAAAAGGGGGTGGAGAACATCTGGAGGAGGAGAACGGAGGTGGAGAACATCTGGAGGAGGAGAACGGAGGTGGAGAAGGGGTGGAGAACATCTGGAGGAGGAGAAAAGAGGGGGAGAAGGGTGTGGAGAACATCTTCAGAGCTTCAGAGGGCCCTGAGGTGGTCCAACCTGGAGAAGGCCAAAGGGGAGCTGGGTTGGAGTCACCTGGAAGCTCCTGAGATGGTTTGGAAAGGCCTTGAAGGTGACGGAACGGTGGTCTGGAAGGACTTGGAAGGTGGTGGGATGGCCTGGTTGGAGCTCGCAAGGTTCTCCTGAAGTTTCTTTGAGGACCTCTTTGCTTCTTCTCGAGAGGAACCGGAGCAGTCACAGCGTTGGGAAACGCAAAGGGAGTCAAAAGGATCTGAGACCTCCGGATCTTTGGATCCACCACGAGGAGATGGAGCTGAAGAACATGGAGAAAGGTTCCACTACGGAAGGGACCACCGGAGAGTCTCCGAGACAGAGCTGTCAGGACCTCACGGCCGTCGGTCACAGCCAATCGGAGACCCAACTGGGCCCCAAGAGCGCTCCTCAACCCGGTGAGGACCTCCAGGAGGAGAAGAAACGGAGATGGGGGGGACGCGGACCTTCAGGGGCCTTCAACTCAACCATCTCAGGAGCTTTAAGGGCCTTCAAACCCATCCCATGACCTTCAAAGGGCCTTCAAACCCATCCCATGACCTTCAAAGGGCCTTCAAACCCATTCCATGACCTTCAAAGGTCCTTCAAACCCATCTCATGACCTTTAAGGTCCTTCAAACCCATCCCATGACCTTCAAAGGTCCTTCAAACCCATCCCATGACCTTCAAAGGGCCTTCAAACCCATCCCATGACCTTCAAACGACCTTCAAACCCATCCCATGACCTTTAAGGTCCTTCCAACCCATCCCACGACCTTCAAAGGTCCTTCAAACCCATCCCATGACCTTCAAAGGGCCTTCAGACCCATCCCATGACCTTCAAAGGGCCTTCAAACCCATCCCATGACCTTCAAACGACCTTTAAACCCATCCCATGACCTTCAAAGGTCCTTCAAACCCATCCCATGACCTTCAAAGGTCCTTCAAACCCATCCCAAGACCTTCAAAGGTCCTTCAAACCCATCCCATGACCTTCAAAGGTCCTTCAAACCCATCTCATGACCTTCAAAGTCCTCCAACTCAACCATCTCATGACCTTTAAGGTCCTTCCAACCCATCCCATGACCTTCAAAGGTCCTCCAACCCACCCCATGACCTTCAAAGGTCCTCCAACCCACCCCATGACCTTCAAAGGTCCTCCAACCCATCCCAGGACCTTCAAAGGTCCTCCAACCCATCCCAGGACCTCCCAAGCGCTCATCTCCATCCTCAAACCCCCATTCTGAAGCCCTTGAGATGTTTTGGAGGTGGCGAAGAAGCCGCCATGATGGTTCCCCCCCCTCCAAACGTTGTTTCCTGGACCTCTCCGAAGGTCCCGATGGCTCCAAAGTTGAAGGCCTTGAGGAGAAACCTTCACCTCCAGATCGGTAACGGAGATCTTCGTCGGTGTCTTCTCCTTTCAGGTCCCGAAGGAGAAGACGTCGGGGGGACAATGTCCACCTTAGAGAGGTCCTTGGCCGCTCGTAGGGCCACTCGGGCCAAACTGATGATCCCTATGGAGACCCAACCAAGCGCCAACCCTGGTGAGGAAGAGGTCCTCATCCCACCGCCCTTCACGAGGACCTCTTTGAGGACCTCCTTCGACCCTTTCCGAGATGGATTTCCACCTCCAGAACTTCTCTTCTTCATCCAAAAAGGGATGAAGGAAGAACAGGAGATGGGTTCCACCACACCTTCCAGAAGGTGCGGAGGAAGAAGGTGGTTGAGAAGCTCAGGAGAAGCCACCAAGAGGTCCTCAAAGCCCCAAAACCCATTCATGGTTGGAGCTTCTTCCAAGGGAAGTTGAGGAATGAGGTTCTCCTCATCTTCTCTGCCCCATCGGTGGCTCCGGTTGAGGTTCCTCAACCCCTGAAGTGGTGGAATGAGGTCAGAAGAAGCCATAAAGGTGGAGAACCTCTTGGGAGAAGTCCTCATTGAGGCTTTGAGGACCTCATTCGACCCTTTCTGAGATGGATTTCCACCTCCAGAACTTCTCTTCTTCATCCAAAAAGGGATGAAGGAAGAACAGGAGATGGGTTCCACCACACCTTCCAGAAGGTGCGGAGGGAGAAGGTGGTTGAGAAGCTCAGGAGAAGCCACCAAGAGGTCCTCAAAGCTCCAAAACCCATTCATGCTTGGAGCTTCTTCCAAGGGAAGTTGAGGAATGAGGTTCTCCTCATCTTCTCTGCCCCATCGGTGGCCTCCGGTTGAGGTTCCTCAACCCTTGAAGTGGTGGAATGAGGTCAGAAGAAGCCATAAAGGTGGAGAACCTCTTGAGAGAAGTCCTCATTGAGGCTTTGAGGACAAAAAAAGCCCTTTTTTTGATGGTCCTCAAAGGATTTTGGAGGTCGTTTCTCACCCGGTTGATGTTCCACCTCCAGAACTTCTCTTCTTCATCCAAAAAGGGATGAAGGAAGAACAGGAGATGGGTTCCACCACACCTTCCAGAAGGTGCGGAGGAGAAGGTGGTTGAGAAGCTCAGGAGAAGCCACCAAGAGGTCCTCAAAGCCCCAAAACCCATCGGTGCTTTGAGCTTCTTCCAAGGGAAGTTGAGGAATGAGGTTCTCCTCATCTTCTCTGCCCCATCGGTGGCCTCCGGTTGAGGTTCCTCAACCTTTGAAGTGGTGGAATGAGGTCAGAAGAAGCCATAAAGGTGGAGAACCTCTTGAGAGAAGTCCTCCTTGAGGCTTTGAGGACAAAAAAAGCCCTTTTTTTGATGGTCCTCAAAGGATTTTGGAGGTCGTTTCTCACCCGGTTGATGTTCCACCTCCAGAACTTCTCTTCTTCATCCAAAAAGGGATGAAGGAAGAACAGGAGATGGGTTCCACCACACCTTCCAGAAGGTGCGGAGGAGAAGGTGGTTGAGAAGCTCAGGAGAAGCCACCAAGAGGTCCTCAAAGCCCCAAAACTCATTCATGGTTGGAGCTTCTTCCAAGGGAAGTTGAGGAATGAGGTTCTCCTCATCTTCTCTGCCCCATCGGTGGCCTCCGGTTGAGGTTCCTCAACCCTTGAAGTGGTGGAATGAGGTCAGAAGAAGCCACAAAGGTGAAGAACCTCTTGAGAGAAGTCCTCATTGAGGCTTTGAGGGACCTCATTCGACCCTTTCCGAGATGGATTTCCACCTCCAGAACTTCCTTCATGACCTCTTCTTCATCCAAAAAGGATGAAGGAAGAACAGGAGATGGGTTCCACCACACCTTCCAGAAGGTGCGGAGGGAGAAGGTGGTTGAGAAGCTCAGGAGAAGCCACCAAGAGGTCCTCAAAGCCCCAAAACCCATCGGTGCTTTGAGCTTCTTCCAAGGGAAGTTGAGGAATGAGGTTCTCCTCATCTTCTCTGCCCCATCGGTGGCCTCCGGTTGAGGTTCCTCAACCTTTGAAGTGGTGGAATGAGGTCAGAAGAAACCATAAAGGTGGAGAACCTCTTGAGAAAAGTCCTCCTTGAGGCTTTGAGGACAAAAAAGCCCTTTTTTTGATGGTCCTCAAAGGATTTTGGAGGTCGTTTCTCACCCGGTTGATGTCTTCTTCTGCCTTTCCAGGGGTCGTCAGTGCCATTCCGGTTCCGACGTTGGAAAGCGCTCAATATCCCGGAATTCTTCCGTCTCCGACGTGCGGTTATCCTCACCCACAGTTTACCCTTCGGGCGGTGCCTTTCCCGACGCTGGCGGTGGAGAGGACCTTCGGAGGAGGAAGAAGTGGGGCTTTCGTCTCCTTTGGGCACCACCAAGGGGGACCTCTTCATGATTAGAGGGGGTTGGAAGGACCTTTGGAGGACGTGGGATGGGTTTGAAGGACCTTTGGAGGTCATCAAATGGGTTTGAAGGACCTTTGGAGGTCATCAAATGGGTTTGAAGGAGCTTTGGAGGTCATGGGATGGGTTTGAAGGACCTTTGAAGGTCATGGGATGGGTTTGAAGGAGCTTTGAAGGTCATCAAATGGGTTTGAAGGAGCTTTGGAGGTCATCGAATGGGTTTGAAGGACCTTAAAGGTCATGGAAGGGGTTGAAGGACCTCAAAGATGATGGACTGATGGAGCCTCAGATGGCTCTCGGAGCTCCTGAGCCGGTGGGAGGTGGAAGCAGAAGGGTTTAAAGGTCCCTCAAAACCTCCTTAGATGGTTCTCAGCTCCTCAAACCCTCCTTAGATGGACCTCAAACCCTCTTTAGATGGTCCTCAGCTCCTCAAACCCTCCTTAGATGGATCTCAAACCCTCCTTAGATGGTCCTCAAACCCTCCTTAGATGGACCTCAAACCCTCTTTAGATGGTCCTCAGCTCCTCAAACCCTCCTTAGATGGATCTCAAACCCTCCTTAGATGGTCCTCAAACCCTCCTTAGATGGACCTCAAACCCTCTTTAGATGGTCCTCAGCTCCTCAAACCCTCCTTAGATGGATCTCAAACCCTCCTTAGATGGTCCTCAAACCCTCCTTAGATGGTCCTCAAACCCTCCTTAGATGGTCCTCATCTCCTCAAACCTCCTTAGATGGTTCTCAAACCTCCTTAGATGGACCTCAAACCCTCCTTAGATGGTCCTTAAACCCTCTTTAGATGGTTCTCATCTCCTCAAACCCTCCTTAGATGGACCTCAAACCCTCCTTAGATGGTCCTCATCTCCTCAAACCTCCTTAGATGTCCTCAAACCCTCCTTAGATGGTCCTCAAACCCTCCTTAGATGGTCCTCATCTCCTCAAAACCTCCTTAGATGGTCCTCAAACCCTCTTTAGATGGTCCTCAGCTCCTCAAATGGTCCTCATCTCCTCAAATCTCCTTAGATGGTCCTCAAACCCTCCTTAGATGGTCCTCAAACCCTCCTCAGATGGTCCTCATCTCCTCAAACCCTCCTTAGATGGTCCTCAAACCCTCCTTAGATGCTCCTCAAACCCTCTTTAGATGGTCCTCATCTCCTCAAACCCTCCTTAGATGCTCCTCAAACCCTCTTTAGATGGTTCTCATCTCCTCAAACCCTCCTTAGATGGTCCTCAAACCCTCTTTAGATGGTCCTCATCTCCTCAAACCCTCCTTAGATGGTCCTTAAACCTTCTTTAGATGGTCCTCATCTCCTCAAACCCTCCTTAGATGCTCCTCAAACCCTCTTTAGATGGTTCCCTGTCCATCGAAAGTCACCAAACGATGACCTTGGAAGGAAGTCCATTTGGGGTTTTGGTTCTTCTTCTCTTCCAGGTGGCAACGAAGGAGCATCGAGTCACCAAAGCGCGTTGGTCCCTCAAAGCCAAGCGGACCATCCCAGCGGGGAGGACGCGCCCAGCAGGACCATCCCCACCGCCTGTGTCCGCCCCACCCACCCCTTGAGGAGCTTCGCCAACCCCTTGTTACCTCCACCCATGAGTGCCATTGAACCCAAAGTCCCCTACACACCTCTGCTCAGCCAACCAGGTCAGAAGGTCCTCCTTCTTCTTCTCCTCCATCTCCTCCTTCTTCTCTTTCTCCTTCTCCTCCATCTTCTCCTTCTTCTTATTCTCCTCCTTCTTCTCTTCTTGTTCTTCTCCTCCTCCATCTCTTCCTCCTCCTTCTCCTCCACCTCCTCCTCCATCTTCTCCTTCTCCTCTTCTTCTTCTTCTCCTCCTCCATCTCCTCCTTCTCCTTCTTCTCCTCCTCCTTTTCCTTCTTTTCTTCTTCTCCTCCTTTTCTTCTTCTCCTTCTCGTTCTTCTCTTCTTCTCCTCCTCCATTTCCTCCTCCATTTCCTTCTCCTCCATCTCCTCCTTCTTCTTCTCCTTCTTCTCCTTTTCCTCCTCCATCTCCTTCTCCTCTTCTTCTTCTCCTTCTCCATCTTCTCCTTTTTCTTCTCTTCTTCTTCTTCTTCTTCTTCTCCTCCTTCATCTCCTCCATCTCCATCTCCTCCTTCTCCATCTCCTACATCTTCTTCTCTTCTTCTCCTTCTTCTTCTCCTTTTTCTTCTCTTCTCCTTCTTCTTCTCCTCCATCTCCTTCTCCTCCATCTCCTCCTTCTTCTTCTCCTTCTCTTCTTCTCCTTTTCCTCCTCCATCTCCTTCTCCTCCTTCATCTCCTCCATCTCCATCTCCTCCTTCTCTTCTTCTTGTTCTTCTCCTCCTCCATCTTCTCCTTCTCCTCCATCTCCTCCTTCTTCTTCTCCTCCTCCTTTTCTTCTTCTCCTTCTCCTCCATCTCCTTCTCCTCCTTATCCTTCTCTTTCTTCTCTTCTTCTTCTCCTCCTCCATCTCCTCCTTCTTCTTCTCCTTCTCTTCTTCTCCTTTTCCTCCTCCACCTCCTTCTCCTCCTTCTTCTTCTCTTCTCCTTCTCCTCCTTCTCCTCTGTCTTCTTCTTCTCCATCTCCTTCTCCATCTTCTTCTCCTTTTTCTTCTTTTCTTCTTCTCCTCCTCCATCTCCTCCTTCTCCTTCTCTTCTCCTTCTCTTCTTCTTCTTGTTCTTCTCCTCTTCGCCTTCTCCTTCTCTTCTTCTTGTTCTTCTCCTCCTCCATCTTCTCCTTCTCCTCCATCTCCTCCTCTTCTCCTTCTCCTTTTCTTCTTCTTCTCCTCCTCCTCCTCCATCTCCTTCTCCTCCATCTCCTCCTTCTTCTTCTCCTTCTCTTCTTCTCCTTTTCCTCCTCCATCTCCTTCTCCTCCTTCTTCTTCTCTTCTTCTTCTTCCTCTCCTTCTCCTTCTCCTCTGTCTTCTACTTCTCCATCTCCTTCTCCATCTTCTTCTCCTTTTTCTTCTCTTCTTCTTCTTCTCTTCTCTTTCTCCTCCTTCATCTCCTCCATCTCCATCTCCTCCTTCTCCTCCATCTCCTCCTTCTCCTTCTCTTCTTCTTCTTCTCCTCCTCCTCCATCTCCTCCTTCTTCTTCTCCTTCTCTTCTTCTCCTCCTCTTCTTCTTCTCCTCTTCTCCTCTTCTTCTCTTCTTCTTCTCCTCTTCTTCTTCTCCTCTTCTCCTCTTCTTCTCCTCTTCTTCTTCTCCTCTTCTCTTCTTCTCCTCCTCTTCTTCTTCTCCTCCTCTTCTTCTCCTCCTCTTCTTCTCCTCTTCTTCTTCTCCTCCTCTTCTCCTCCTCTTCTTCTTCTCCTCTTCTTCTCCTCCTCTTCTTCTCTTCTTCTTCTCCTCTTCTCCTCCTCTTCTCCTCTTCTCTTCTTCTCCTCTTCTCTTCTTCTCCTCCTCTTCTTCTTCTCCTCCTCTTCTTCTCCTCCTCTTCTTCTCCTCCTCTTCTTCTTCCCCTCTTCTTCTTCTCCTCCTCTTCTCCTCTTCTTCTTCTCCTCCTCTTCTCCTCCTCTTCTTCTTCTCCTCCTCTTCTTCTCCTCCTCTTCTCCTCCTCCTCTTCTTCTCCTCCTCTTCTTCTCCTCCTCTTCTCCTCCTCTTCTTCTCCTCTTCTTCTTCTCCTCTTCTTCTTCTCCTCTTCTCCTCTTCTTCTCCTCCTCTTCTTCTCCTCTTCTTCTTCTCCTCTTCTCCTCTTCTTCTCCTCTTCTTCTTCTCCTCCTCTTCTTCTCCTCCTCTTCTTCTCCTCCTCTTCTCCTCCTCTTCTCCTCCTCCTCTTCTTCTCCTCCTCTTCTTCTCCTCCTCTTCTCCTCCTCTTCTTCTCCTCCTCTTCTTCTTCTCCTCTTCTTCTTCTCCTCTTCTCCTCTTCTTCTTCTCTTCTTCTTCTTCTCCTCTTCTTCTCTTCTCCTCTTCTCCTCTTCTTCTCCTCTTCTTCTTCTCCTCTTCTCCTCTTCTTCTCCTCCTCTTCTTCTCCTCCTCTTCTTCTTCCCCTCTTCTTCTCCTCCTCTTCTTCTCCTCTTCTTCTTCTCCTCTTCTTCTTCTTCTCCTCTTCTTCTTCTTCTTCTCCTCCATCTCCATCTCCATCTCCATCTCTATCTCCATCTCCTCCATCTCCTTCTTCTCCATCTCCATCTCCATCTCCTCCCTCTCCATCTCCTCCTCCTCCCTCTCCCTCTCGTCCCTCTCCCTCTCGTCCCTCTCCCTCTCTCCCTCTCCCGCTTCTCCTCCTCCGACTCCGGTTGTCCTCTGGGCAGGTTCCTCTCTTCCCAAGGCGCCCCTGAAGACGGCGTCTCTGGGTTTGCCCAAATGCCGATCTCCTCTCCTCCCGGTCTCCGTTCCCACGGCTCCTCCGGAAGCCCCAGAAGAAGGCCACAAACCCACCGACGACACCACCAACGTAAGGACCACCTCCACCTCCAACCAAAGGGGGCTGTGGTGGAACCTCCACCACCTTTTTGATGGTTCTGAGGAGGTTCTGAGGACGGGCGGTGGGACGGTGACCACAAGTGGAGGTTCAGGGGTGGGGGGTTTGGTTTTGGGGTCTTCTCCATTCTTATCTCCAGGGGGTTTGTGTTGACCTTCAGGTCTACGAACAGGATGACCTCAGCGAGCAGATGGCCAGCTTGGAAGGGTTGATGAAGCAACTCAACGCCATCACGGGGTCGGCCTTCTGAAAGCCCTGCAAGAAAGAAGGGTGAAGGCCAGAAGATCCCAGGATGGCATCCACCACAAAGCACCTCAGAAGATCTTCATCTCATTGGGTTCAGCTTCATTGGGTTCATCTTCATCTCAGTGGGTTCATCTTCATTGGGTCCATCTTCATCTCAGTGGGTTCATCTTCATCTCAGTGGGTTCAGCTTCATCAGCTTGGACCTCATGGAGGCCACCGGCATCATCATGGAGGTCATCATGACCATGGAGACCACCACGATGACCATGGAGACCACCACCATGACCATAGAGGTCACCACAATGACCATGGAGACCACCACGATGATATGGAGGTCACCACAATGACTATTGAGGTCACCACGATGACCATAGAGGTCACCACGATGACCATGGAGACCACCACGATGATCACTGAGGTCACCACCATGACCATAGAGGTCACAACGATGACCATGGAGACCACCATGACCATAGAGGTCACTGTCATGACCATGGAGATCACCACGATGACCACTGAGGTCACCACAATGACCATAGAGGTCACCACAATGATTATGGAGACCACCACGATGACCATAGAGGTCACCACAATGACCATGGAGACCACCACGATGATATGGAGGTCACCACGATGACCATTGAGGTCACCAGAATGACCATAGAGGTCACCATGATGATCATTGAGGTCACCACAATGACCATGGAGACCACCACAATGACCATGGAGATCACCAGGACCATAGAGGTCACTGTCATGACCATGGAGACCACCACAATGACCACTGAGGTCACCACGATGACCATAGAGGTCACCACAATGACCATGGAGACCACCACGATGACCATAGAGGTCACCACGATGATATGGAGGTCACCACCATGACCATAGAGGTCACCACGATGACCATGGAGACCACCACAATGACCATAGAGGTCACCACAATGACCATAGAGGTCACCACGATGACCATTGAGGTCACCACGATGACCATGGAGGTCACCACGACCATAGAGGTCAATGTCATGACCATGGAGGTCACCACAATGACCATAGAGACCACTATGAGGACCATGGAGACCACCACAATGACCACAGAGGTCACCACGATGACCATAGAGGTCTCCACGATGATCTGGAGGTCACCACGATGACCATAGAAGTCACCATGATGACTATGGAGGTCACCACAATGACCATAGAGGTCACCACGACCATAGAAGTCACCATCATGACCATGGAGGTCACCACAATGACCATATGGGTCATCACGATGACCATTGAGGTCACCACGATGACCATAGAGGTCTCCACGATGACCATGGAGGTCACCACGATGACCATGAAGACCACCACGATGATCTGGAGGTCACCAAGATGACCATTGAGGTCACCACGATGACCATGGAGGTCACCATGACCATAGAGGTCACTGTCATGACCATAGAGGCCACCACGATGACCATAGGGGTCACCACCACGGAGATCTGTCCATGTTGGAGGACCTCAGGTCACTCACTTTGGTCCTCCAGTCCCTCCCAGTATCTCCATGGCCTCTTCTGGCCTCGTTCCACCACCTCCGTGTGGTTCTCCGCCACTTCCATGTGGTTCTCCACCACCTCCGTGTGGTTCTCCACCACTTCTATGTGGTTCTCCACCACTTCCGTGTGGTTCTCCACCACCTCTGTGTGGTTCTCCACCACTTCCATGAGCTCCTTAATGTCCTTCTCATCTCCTCAATGACCTTCTGATCTCCTCAATGTCCTCCTCATCCCCTCAATGTCCTCCTCTTCCCCTCAATGTCCTCCTCATGTCCTCAATGTCTCTCTGTTCTCAATGTCCTTCTCATGTCCTCAATGACCTTCTCATCTCCTCAATGTCTTTCTGATCCCCTCAATGACCTTCTGAGCTCCTAAAGGTCCTCCTCATCCCCTCAATGTCCCTCCTCATCTCCTCAATGTCCCTCTGATCTCAATGTCCTCCTCATCTCCTCAATGACCTTCTGAGCTCCTCAATGTCCCTCTGAGCTCCTAAAGGTCCTCCTCAGCCCCTCAATGACCTTCTCATCTCCTCAATGTCCTCCTCATGTCCTCAATGTCCCTCTGATCTCAATGTCCTTCTGATCCCCTCAATGTTCTCCTCATCTCAACGTCCCTCTGATCTCCTCAATGTCCTCCTCATCTCCTCAACGTCCTTCTGAGCTCCTCAATGTCCTCATCTCAATGACCTTCTGAGCTCCTAAAGGTCCTCTTCATCTCCTCAATGACCTTCTGAGCTCCTCAATGTCCTCTTCATCTCCTCAATGACCTTCTGAGCTCCTCAATGTCCCTCTGAGCTCCTAAAGGTCCTCCTCAGCCCCTCAATGACCTTCTCATCTCCTCAATGTCCCTCTGATCTCAATGTCCTTCTGATCCCCTCAATGTCCTTCTGAGCTCCTCAATGTCCCTCACATCTCCTCAATGACCTTCTGAGCTCCTCAATGTCCCACTGAGCTCCTAAAGGTCCTCCTCATGTCCTCAATGTCCCTCTGAGCTCCTAAAGGTCCTCCTCATGTCCTCAATGTCCCTCTGAGCTCCTAAAGGTCCTCCTCATCTCTTCAATGACCTTCTGAGCTCCTCAATGTCCCTCTGAGCTCCTAAAGGTCCTCCTCATGTCCTCAATGTCTTTCTGAGCTCCTCAACGTGCTCATCTCCTCAATGACCTTCTGAGCTCCTAAAGGTCCTCCTCATGTCCTCAATGTCCCTCTGAGCTCCTCAACGTCCTCCTCATCTCCTCAATGTTCTTCTGAGCTCCTCAATGTCCTCCTCATCCCCTCAATGTCCTCCTCATCCCCTCAATGTCCCTCTGATCTCAACGTCCTTCTCATCTCCTCAATGTCCTTCTGAGCTCCTAAAGGTCCTTCTCATCTCCTCAATGACCTTCTGAGCTCCTAAAGGTCCTTCTCATCTCCTCAATGACCTTCTGAGCTCCTAAAGGTCCTTCTCATCTCCTCAATGTTCTTCTGAGCTCCTCAATGTCCTCCTCATCCCCTCAATGTCCTCCTCATGTCCTCAATGTCCCTCTGATCTCAACGTCCTTCTCATCTCCTCAATGTCCTTCTGATCCCCTCAACATCCCTCTGACCTCCTCAACGTCCTCATCTCCTCAATGACCTTCTGAGCTCCTCAATGTCCTTCTGAGCGCCTCAACGTCCTCCTCATCTCCTCAATGACCTTCTGAGCTCCTCAATGTCCTCCTCATCTCCTCAATGTCCCTCTGAGCTCCTCAATGTCCTCCTCATCTCCTCAATGTCCTCCTCATCTCCTCAATGTCCTTCTGAGCTCCTCAATGTCCCTCTGAGCTCCTAAAGGTCCTCCTCAGCCCCTCAATGACCTTCTCATCTCCTCAATGACCTCATCATCATCTCAATGTCCTTCTGATCTCCTCAACGTCCTCCTCATCCCCTCCATGTCCTCCTCATCTCCTCAACGTCCCTCTGAGCTCCTCAACGTCCTCCTCATCCCCTCAATGACCTTCTGAGCTCCTCAATGTCCTTCTCATGTCCTCAATGTCCTTCTCATGTCCTTAATGACCTTCTCATCTCCTCAGTGTCCCTTTGAGGTCCTCAATGTCCCTCTGATCCCCTCAATGTCCTCCTCATCTCCTCAATGACCTTCTGAGCTCCTAAAGGTCCTCCTCATCCCCTCAATGTCCTCCTCATGTCCTCAATGTCCTCCTCATCTCCTCAATGACCTTCTGAGCTCCTAAAGGTCCTCCTCAGCCCCTCAATGACCTTCTCATCTCCTCAATGTCCTCCTCATCCCCTCAATGTCCTCCTCACGTCCTCAATGTCCTCCTCATGTCCTCAATGTCCCTCTGATCTCAATGTCCTTCTGATCCCCTCAACGTCCTCCTCATCTCCTCAATGACCTTCTGAGCTCCTCAATGTCCTCCTCATGTCCTCAATGTCCTTCTCATGTCCTCGATGACCTTTTCATGTCCTCAATGTCCTTCTGATCCCCTCAATGTCCCTCTGAGCTCCTAAAGGTCCTCCTCAGCCCCTCAATGACCTCCTCATCCCCTCAACGTCCTCCTCATCTCCTCAATGTCCCTCTGAGCTCCTCAATGTCCTCCTCATCCCCTCAATGTCCTCCTCATCTCCTCAATGTCCTCCTCATCTCCTCAATGTCCCTCTGATCCCCTCAACGTCCTCCTCATCTCCTCAATGTCCTTCTGATCTCCTCAAGGCCCTCTCCGTGGTCCACCTGGAGGTCCTCCTCCCCTCCCCTTTCCCTTCCACCTTCTCCACTCTCACCCACCTCATGGTCACCTCTCCTCCTCCTCCTCCTCTCTCTCCCTTTGATGACCACCGAGTGGACCTTCTCCTCTGCTAAAGCCCTTCGCGCGGAGAAGAAGACAAACGGTCGGAGAAGCGGAGGCGGAAGAGGACCCTCTCCTGTCAAGAGAAGATTTGGGCCGAAGGACCTCTTTGGGGGTCCTTTTTGGCCGTCAACGTTGGGGATAACTCGGGGTGGGGTGGGGTGGGGTGGGGTGGGGATGTCCTTTTTTCTAAGGGCCTTCGTTAATTTATTGCGAGCGATTGATTGGTTTTCTCGGCGCATCCTTTATGCAAATGGGGATAATTAAGTCGGTGGCCTTCACACCTGAAGCTTCACGGAGGTCCCACCATGACATGCTTGGACCTTCTCTTTTGGGGTGGTTGAACCTCCAAAGCCACCGAGGTGGAACCCCTTCCGCTTTCGGATCTTCTCCGCTGGGAAGAAGACCTTCTCGGACCTTTCGGGAAGGAGCGAAGCTTCGACTCGAAGTGGACCTTCAAAGTCGTGGCCGGAAGGGGGGTGGAAAGGTCATCTCCAAAGGAGGAGAGAAGGAGCGGAGGGGGAGGATGGGGTTCAACCGCAGCTTTAATGAAACGGAGAGGGGGGGAAAGCGGCAACGGAGGCGCTCGTGAAGGGGCGGCAAAAGCCACCCAAGGGGACGCTTGGGAGCTCCTCGAGATCTTCTTGAGGCTCCTCAGCCTTTTAAGGGCTTCTTTGGAGCTCCTCAAGAACCTTTTGGAGGCCTTCAAGACCTTCTTGATGCTCCACAACCTTTTAACAGCTTCTTTGGAGCTCCTCAAGAACCTTTTGGAGCTCCTCAAGAAGCTTTTGGAGCTCCTCAAGAACCTTTTGGAGCTCCTCAAGAACCTTTTGGAGCTCCTCGAGATGTTCCTCAGCCTTTTAATGGCTCTTTTGGAGCTCCTCAAAGACCTTTTGGAGCTCCTGGAGATGTTCTTGATGCTCCTCAGCCTTTTAAGGGCTTCTTTGGAGCTCCTCAAGAACCTTTTTGAGGCCTTCAAGACCTTCTTGATGCTCCACAACCTTTTAATGGCTTCTTTGGAGCTCCTCAAGAACCTTTTGGAGCTCCTGGAGATGTTCTTCAGCCTTTTAACGGCTTTTTTGGAGCTCCTCAATAACCTTTTTGAGCCCTTCAAGAAGTTCTTGATGTTCCTCAGCCTTTTAACGGCTCTTTTGGAGCTCCTCAAGAACCTTTTTGAAGGCCCTCAAGACCTTCTTGATGCTCCACAACCTTTTAACAGCTTCTTTGGAGCTCCTCAAGAACCTTTTGGAGCTCCTCGAGATGTTCCTCAGCCTTTTAATGGCTCTTTTGGAGCTCCTCAAGAACCTTTTCGAAGGTCTTCAAGACCTTCTTGAGGCTCCTCAGCCTTTTAATGGCTTCTTTAGAGCTCCTCAAAGACCTTTTGGAGCTCCTCGAGATGTTCCTCAGCCTTTTAACAGCTTCTTTGGAGCTCCTCAAGAACCTTTTTGAGGCCTTCAAGACCTTCTTGATGTTCCTCAGACATTTAATGGCTATTTTGGAGCTCCTCAAGAACCTTTTGGAGCTCCTGGAGATGTTCTTGATGCTCCTCAGCCTTTTAACGGCTTTTTTGGAGCTCCTCGAGAACCTTTTTGAAGGTCTTCAAGAAGTTCTTGATATTCCTCAGCCTTTTAATGGCTTTTTTGGAGCTCCTCGAGAACCTTTTGGAGCTCCTGGAGATGTTCTTGATGCTCCTCAGCCTTTTAAGGGCTTCTTTGGAGCTACTCAAGAACCTTTTTGAAGGCCTTCAAGACCTTCTTGATGTTCCTCAGCCTTTTAATGGCTTCTTTGGAGCTCCTGGAGACGTTCTTGATGCTCCTCAGCCTTTTAAGGGCTTCTTTGTTGCTCCTCAAGAACCTTTTCGAAGGTCTTCAAGAAGTTCTCGATGTTCCTCAGCCTTTTAACGGCTCTTTTGGAGCTCCTCAAGAACCTTTTTGAGGCCTTCAAGAAGTTCTTGATATTCCTCAGCCTTTTAATGGCTCTTTTGGAGCTCCTCAAGAACCTTTTTGAGGCCTTCAAGACCTTCTTGATGCTCCTCAGCCTTTTAACAGCTTCTTTGGAGCTCCTCAAGAACCTTTTGGAGCTCCTCGAGATGTTCCTCAGCCTTTTAATGGCTTTTTTGGAGCTTCTCAAGAACATTTTTGAGGCCTTCAAGAAGTTCTTGATGCTCCTCAACCTTTTAACGGCTTTTTTGGAGCTCCTCAAGAACCTTTTGGAGCTCCTCGAGATGTTCCTCAGCCTTTTAACGGCTTCTTTGGAGCTCCTCCAGAACCTTTTTGAAGGTCTTCAAGAAGTTCTTGATGTTCCTCAGCCTTTTAATGGCTATTTTGGAGGTCCTCAAAGACCTTTTGGAGCTCCTGGAGATGTTCTTGACGTCCCTCAGCCTTTTAACGGCTCTTTTGGAGCTCCTCAAGAACCTCTTGGAAGGCCTTCAAGAAGTTCTTGATGTTCCTCAGTCCGTAGCGTCGTAAAACGAAGGAGAAGAACATCGGTGAGAGCTTCACATGGACCTTCCGGTCCAGAAGAAGAGAAGAAGATGTTTCAGGTGGACAACCAGAGACTGTTTCTCCACCGAGAACCATCTCCTCACCTTCGGCTTTGGTCAACCCCTGGAGAGAAGTCCCAGAGTCCTTTTTTTATAGACCTCTTCTCGCGACGGTGCGTTTTTTTGCTTTAATAAAGAACGTTTTGATACAAAAAAAGAGGTCCTTTTGTCCTTCAAAGGTGGTGGGAACGAAGAGATGGAGAAGTTGGAGGTGGTTGGAAGGACCTTGAAGGTCGTGGGATGGGTCTGAAGGACCTTTGAAGGTCATCAAATGGGTTTGAAGGACCTTTGAAGGTCATGAGATGGGTTTGAAGGACCTTTGAAGGACCTCTGAAGGTCATGGGATGGGTTTGAAGGACCTCTGAAGGTCATCAAATGGGTTTGAAGGACCTTTGAAGGTCATGGGATGGGTTTGAAGGACCTTTGAAGGTCATGGAATGGGTTTGAAGGACCTTTGAAGGACCTCTGAAGGTCATGGGATGGGTTTGAAGGACCTCTGAAGGTCATCAAATGGGTTTGAAGGACCTTTGAAGGTCATGGGATGGGTTTGAAGGCCCTTTGAAGGTCATGAGATGGGTTTAAAGGACCTTTGAAGGACCTTTGGAGGTCATGGGATGGGTTTGAAGGACCTCTGAAGGTCATGAAATGGGTTTGAAGGACCTTTGAAGGTCATGGGATGGGTTTGAAGGACCTTTGAAGGTCATGGAATGGGTTTGAAGGACCTTTGAAGGACCTCTGAAGGTCATGGGATGGGTTTGAAGGACCTCTGAAGGTCATGGGATGGGTTTGAAGGCCCTTTGAAGGTCATGAGATGGGTTTGAAGGACCTCTGAAGGTCATCAAATGGGTTTGAAGGACCTTTGAAGGTCATGGGATGGGTTTGAAGGACCTTTGAAGGTCATGGGATGGGTTTGAAGGACCTTTGAAGGTCATGGGATGGGTTTGAAGGCCCTTTGAAGGTCATGAAATGGTTCTGAAAGACCTTTGAAGGTCATGGGATGGGTTTGAAGGACCTTTGAAGGTCATGAAATGGGTCTGAAGGACCTCTGAAGACCATGAGATGGGTCTGAAGGACCTTTGAAGGTCATGAGATGGGTTTGAAGGACCTCTGAAGGTCATGAGATGGGTTTGAAGAGAAGCTCCAAAGAGGTCTCAGGAGGTTCTCGGCATCTTCTGGTCACCACAAAGACACTTTGGTGAAGTGCTCACAAGAGATTTATTTCTCCTTCCAACCGCGGTGGAAGGACCTCCAGAGGCTTCACCCCCACCACAAGAGTCTCTTTTATAGCCACAGTGCTGAGAAGGTCGAGAAGAAGACATCTGGAGGTCCTCCGACCTCAACATCTTGAGGTCCTCCTCTTTGCCACCCCTAAACCCCCCCCCCATGAAACTCCCATCTTCTTCCCACCAAGAGGACTCCAGAAGGGTTTGAGACCTCAACTTGAGGTCCTCCTGTTCTCACCTCAACATCTGGAGGTCCTCTTCTTCTCCGCCTCAACATCTGGAGGTCCTCCTCTTCTCCACCTCAACATCTGGAGGTCCTCTTCTCCTCCACCTCAACATCTGGAGGTCCTTCTGTTCTCATCTCAACACCTTGAGGTCCTCCAACCTCACCATCTTGAGGTCCTCTTCTCCACCTCAACATCTTGAGGTCCTCCAACCTCACCATCTTGAGGTCCTCTTCTCCACCTCAACATCTTGAGGTCCTCCAACCTCACCATCTTGAGGTTCTCCTCTTCTCCAGCCCCAAACCCCCCCCCTGAAACTCCATCTTCTTCTCCTCAAGAGGACTCCAGAAGGGTTTTAGGACCTCTTCGTGAAGAGCTCAACGTCGGTTGGAAGATGAGAAGGTCCAAAAGATATCAAAAGAGGACTCAGAAGTCCTTTGGAGAGAAAATAAAGTGTCTTCTCGGAGAAGATCTCGACATCAAAAATAGGTCTTCTACAAAAGGCTTTAATGCTAAGTTTGAAGCTCTACAAATGTGCGTTGGGCGGTGTCTTCTCCAAAAGACCCCAAAAGAAAGTGCTGTGGACATCGAGGAGGTTCCTCCACCGATGGATCCAAAGTACCTGCAGAGAAGAACCCAAAAGGTTGAGTTGAGGTTCTCCAGAAGGACCCAATGAGGTCAAACCATGAGTTGAGGTTCTCCAGAAGGACCCAATGAGGTCAAACCATGAGTTGAGGTTCTCCAGAAGGCCCCAATGAGGTCAAACCATGAGTTGAGGTTCTCCGGAAGGACCCAATGAGGTCAAACCATGAGTTGAGGTTCTCCAGAAGGCCCCAATGAGGTCAAACCATGAGTTGAGGTTCTCCAGAAGAACCCAATGAGGTCAAACCATCAGTTGAGGTTCTCCAGAAGAACCCAATGATGTCAAACCATGAGTTGAGGTTCTCCAGAAGGACCCAATGAGGTCAAACCATGAGTTGAGGTTCTCCAGAAGGACCCAATGGGGTCAAACCATGAGTTGAGGTTCTCCAGAAGGCCCCAATGAGGTCAAACCATCAGTTGAGGTTCTCCAGAAGGACCCAATGGGGTTAAACCATGAGTTGAGGTTCTCCAGAAGGCCCCAATGAGGTCAAACCATGAGTTGAGGTTCTCCAGAAGAACCCAATGAGGTCAAACCATGAGTTGAGGTTCTCCAGAAGAACCCAATGGGGTCAAACCATGAGTTGAGGTTCTCCAGAAGGTCCAAATGAGGTCAAACCATGAGTTGAGGTTCTCCAGAAGGACCCAATGAGGTCAAACCATGAGTTGAGGTTCTCCGGAAGGCCCCAATGAGGTCAAACCATGAGTTGAGGTTCTCCAGAAGACCCCAATGAGGTCAAACCATGAGTTGAGGTTCTCCAGAAGGACCCAATGAGGTCAAACCATGAGTTGAGGTTCTCCAGAAGAACCCAATGAGGTCAAACCATGAGTTGAGGTTCTGCAGAAGAACTCAATGAGGTCAAACCATGAGTTGAGGTTCTCCGGAAGGCCCCAATGAGGTCAAACCATGAGTTGAGGTTCTCCAGAAGGCCCCAATGAGGTCAAACCATGAGTTGAGGTTCTCCAGAAGGACCCAATGAGGTCAAACCATGAGTTGAGGTTCTCCAGAAGGACCCAATGATGATGAGAAAGAGGGAATGGGATGAGTTGAAGGACCTTAAAAGGTCACAGATGGCTCAAAAAGCCCATTAAGGACCACGAAAGGAACCTGTGGAGAACCTTAAGCCATAGTCCAACCTCAGGAGGACCTTCTGGAGGACCTCCAGGAGTTGACTCACCTGATTTCTCTTCATGCTTCATCTCCGTTGTCCATGTCCACCTCGAGGTCTCTGGTGGTATCGGCCGCTCGGGACAATATGTCGGCCATAAGTGCTTCTTCCAGTTTCTTCCGGACTTGTTGAACGCGTTCTTCTTGTTTTCTGGAGGACAGAAGATAGGAGAGAACGTGGACTTCATGTTGGAGGAAGCTCCAAAGCCAACCAGAAGCTCAAGACCATCACGAGGAGCAAAGGAGCCTCTTGAGGGCCTCCAGAACCCCCTTTGGTCCTCCAGGACCCTCTTTTGGTCCTCCAGAACCTTCCTGAGGTCCTCCAGGACCCTCTTGAGGACCTCCAGAACCCACTTGAGGTCCTCCAGAACCCCCTTTGGTCCTCCAGAAGCCTCTTGAGGTCCCCCAGAAGCCTCTTGAGGTCCTCCAGGACCATCTTTAGATCCACCAGAGCCTCCTGAAATCCTCAAGGACCCTCTTTAGTTCCTCCAGAACCCTCTTGAGGTCCTCCAGAACCCACTTGAGGTCCTCCAGGAGCCTCTTTAGGTCCTCCAGAACCCACTTTGGTCCTCCAGGACCCACTTTCGGTGCCCCAGAAGCCTCTTGAGGTCCTCCAGAACCTTCCTGAGGTCCTCCAGAACCTTCCTGAGGTCCTCCAGGACCCTCTTTAAGGCCTCCAGAACCCTCTTCAGGTCCTCCAGGACCCTCTTTAGGTCCTCCAGGACCCCCTTTGGTCCTCCAGAACCTTCTCGAGGTCCTCCAGAACCCTCTCGAGGTCCTCCAGAACCCTCTTTAAGCCCCTCAGGACCCTCCTGAGGTCCTCCAGAACCCCCTTTGGTCCTCCAGAACCCTCTTTTGGTCCTCTAGAAGCCTCCTGGGGTCCTCCAGAAGCCTCTTTTGGTCCTCCAGAACCTTCTTTAGGGCCTCCAGGAACCCCTTTGGTCCTCCAGAACCATCTTTCGGTCCTCCAGAACCATCTTTCGGTTCTCCAGAACCCTCTCAAGGTCCTCCAGAACCCTCTCAAGGTCCTCCAAAACCCTCTCAAGGTCCTCTAGAAGCTTCTTGACGTCCTCCAGAACCCCCTTTGGTCCTCCAGAACCCTCTTTTGGTCCTCCAAAAACCTCTCGAGGTCCTCCAGAACCCTCTTTGGGTCCTCCAGGCCCCCCTTTGGTCCTCCAGGACCCTCTTTAGGTCCTCCAGAACCTTCTTCAGGTCCTCCAGACCCCCCTTTGGTCCTCCAGAACCCACTTTAGGTCCTCCAAGACCCTCTTTAATTCCCTCAGGACCCTCTCGAAGTCCTCCAAAACCCTCTCGAGGTCCTCCAAAACCCTCTCGAGGTCCTCCAAAACCCTCTCGAGGTCCTCCAGGACCTTTTTGAGGCCGCAGGTGGTGTGGTGGCCCCTCCAGAAGATACCTGATGTCCTCATCGGTGACGATGAAGGCCCTGCAGAGCGGCTGCGCCGTATTGAGCCAAACCGCCGGGTTCTTCTCCACCGCCGCCGAGAGTTGTCCGGTGATGGGCGCCGAACTGGTGTGTAAAGCACTGGCGACGGCGGACAATAAAGTGTCATCGTTGTTCCCCGGACCAACTCCTGGAAGAAAGGAGAAGAAAGAGGTCCACCACGAGTCGGAGAAACCATCAGGAGGTGGAGGACTTCTCGGTGGAGGACGAAGAACGAAGAGGAAGTGGGAAAGGAGAAGAGAAAAAGATCTGCTGGAGGTTGGGATGGACTTCAAGAGAGCCAAAGGGGGGGGGAAGGATGAGGTGGAAGGACTTTGGAGGTCATGGGGTGGGTTGGAGGACCTTGAAGGTCATGAGATGGTTGGGTTGGGGGACTTTGGAGGTCATGGGGTGGGTTGGAGGACCTTGAAGGTCATGAGATGGTTGGGTTAGAGGACTTTGGAGGTCGTGGAATGGGTTGGAAGGACCTCAAAGAAGATGGAATTACGGACTGAGATTGGGTGGAAGGACCTTGAAGGTCATGGGATGGTTGGGTTGGAGGACTTCGGAGGTCATGGGATGGGTTGGAGGACCTTTGAAGGTCATCAAATGGGTTGGAAGGACCTTAAAGGTCGTGAAATGGTTGGGTTGGAGGACCTTGAAGGTCATGGGATGGGTTGGAAGGACCTTAAAGGTTGTGGAATGGTTGGGTTGGAGGACTTTGGAGGTCATGGGATGGGTCAGAAGGACCTTGAAGGTCATAGAATGGGTTGGAGGACCTTGAAGGTCATGGAATGGTTGGATTGGAGGACCTTGGAGGTCATGGGATGGGTTGGAAGGACCTTAAAGGTCATGGAATGGCTGGGTTGGAGGACTTTGGAGGTCATGGAATGGGTCAGAAGGACCTTGAAGGTCATAGAATGGGTTGGAAGGACCCTGAAGGTCATGGAATGGTTGGGTTGGAGGACCTTGAAGGTCATGGGATGGGTTGGAAGGACCTTAAAGGTTGTGGAATGGTTGGGTTGGAGGACTTTGGAGATCATGGAATGGGTCGGAAGGACCTTGAAGGTTGTGGAATGGTTGGGTTGGAGGACCTTGAAGGTCATGGGATGGGTCAGAAGGACCTTGAAGGTCATGGAATGGTTGGATTGGAGGATTTTGAAGGTCATAGAATGGGTTGGAAGGACCTTGAAGGTCATGGGACGGTTGGGTTGGAAGGGATCTCCAAGGCCAAACAGCCCCACGAGGATGAGGAGGTGCAGATGGCCCAGAGAAGTGGTTGTCTCCTCCTTGGAGATCTTGAAGGCCACCTGAGATGGAGCTCAGAGGCCCTGAGGCGCAGGAGGTGGCCCTGTGTGTGGATTTGGGTGGACGCGGAGGTCCTTCTCGAGCCACGGCGGTGGAAACGGAGGAGAAAGAGAAGCTGAAGTACCTTGAAGACCTTTGGGGAGCTCCATGGACTTGATGATCTGCTCGGTGACGTCGGAGGCGCTCAGTCCTTGGAGCCTCTTCTCCCAGAAGAGCTGCAAAGAGGTGAGAAGATGTTGCTCCATCCACCAGGAGATATGAGACTCATGGAGAACCACCCAAAACGGAGCTTGGAGCAACCGCTGGTGGATCTCCATAAGCTTTGAGGTTCTCCTCAGCTCCTTAAATCCATCGTTTCTAAACAGGGGTTCACCTCAACCCATTCCAGGAGGTTTGAAGCTTCTCGAGAACCTTCTCAAAGAGCTTCTCGGATGGAATCCCACCAGGAGTTGAGGTTCTACCACGTGTGAGGAGAAATGGTGGGAAAGGAGCTCCTTCCTGAGGAG
Organism: Cuculus canorus; assembly: GCF_017976375.1. NCBI lineage: Eukaryota > Metazoa > Chordata > Aves > Cuculiformes > Cuculidae > Cuculus > Cuculus canorus. Next base: position 77,513,255 of record NC_071441.1, read on the forward strand.
AAATGGCGGGAAAGGAGCTCCTTCCTGAGGAGAAATGGCGGGAAAGGAGCTCCTTCCTGAGGAGAAGTGGCAGGAAAGGAGCTCCTTCGTGAGGAGAAATGGCGGGAAAGGAGCTCCTTCCTGAGGAGAAATGGCGGGAAAGGAGCTCCTCTGTGAGGAGCAATGGTGGGAAAGGAGCTCCTTCCTGAGGAGAAATGGTGGGAAAGGAGCTCCTTCGTGAGGAGAAATGGTGGGAAAGGAGCTCCTTCCTGAGGAGAAATGGCGGGAAAGGAGCTCCTTCCTGAGGAGAAATGGTGGGAACGGAGCTCCATGAGGAGAAATGGTGGGAAAGGAGCTCCTTCCTGAGGAGAAATGGTGGGAACGGAGCTCCATGAGGAGAAATGGCGGGAAAGGAGCTCCTTCGTGAGGAGCAATGGTGGGAAAGGAGCTCCTTCCTGAGGAGAAATGGTGGGAAAGGAGCTCCTTCCTGAGGAGAAATGGTGGGAAAGGAGCTCCTTCCTGAGGAGAAATGGTGGGAAAGGAGCTCCTTCCTGAGGAGAAATGGTGGGAAAGGAGCTCCATGAGGAGAAATGGTGGGAAAGGAGCTCCTTCCTGAGGAGAAATGGTGGGAACGGAGCTCCATGAGGAGAAATGGCGGGAAAGGAGCTCCTTCGTGAGGAGCAATGGTGGGAAAGGAGCTCCTTCCTGAGGAGAAATGGTGGGAAAGGAGCTCCTTCCTGAGGAGAAATGGTGGGAAAGGAGCTCCTTCCTGAGGAGAAATGGTGGGAAAGGAGCTCCATGAGGAGAAATGGCGGGAAAGGAGCTCCTTCCTGAGGAGAAATGGCGGGAAAGGAGCTCCTTCATGAGGAGAAATGGTGGGAAAGGAGCTCCTTCATGAGGAGAAATGGCGGGAAAGGAGCTCCTTCATGAGGAGAAATGGCGGGAAAGGAGCTCCTTCATGAGGAGAAATGGCGGGAAAGGAGCTCCTTCATGAGGAGAAATGGTGGGAAAGGAGCTCCTTCCTGAGGAGAAATGGCGGGAAAAGAGCTCCTTCCTGAGGAGAAATGGCGGGAAAGGAGCTCCTTCATGAGGAGAAATGGCGGGAAAGGAGCTCCTTCCTGAGGAGAAATGGCGGGAAAGGAGCTCCTTCCTGAGGAGAAATGGTGGGAAAGGAGCTCCTTCCTGAGGAGAAATGGTGGGAAAGGAGCTCCATGAGGAGAAATGGCGGGAAAGGAGCTCCTTCGTGAGGAGAAATGGCGGGAAAGGAGCTCCATGAGGAGAAATGGTGGGAAAGGAGCTCCATCGTGAGGAGCAATGGCGGGAAAGGAGCTCCTTCCTGAGGAGAAATGGTGGGAAAGGAGCTCCTTCCTGAGGAGAAATGGCGGGAAAGGAGCTCCTTCCTGAGGAGAAATGGCGGGAAAGGAGCTCCTCTGTGAGGAGAAATGGCGGGAAAGGAGCTCCTTCGTGAGGAGCAATGGCTTCCCGGGCGCGGTGGTGGACCCGATGGGTTCCTCACCTGCCGAGGCTGTTCGGTCACTCGCTGCGGGTCCGTGCGGACTTTGTTGCTGGGGTGGTTGGTGACTTTGGTGACGGGTTGCTTGAAGATGGAGGCCGTCTGCCTGATGGGCAGCGTGGTGTTGAGGTCCGGTTTGCCCTGAGAAGGAAGGAGAAGACAATGGAGGTCCTTCAAGAACCTCAGGAGACCTCAAAAGCTTCATTAACGAAGCTTAAAAGTCATTGGGGGAGAAGAAATTGGAGGTCTCGTGTCCAAGAAGACGTGGCCACCAGGAAATGAGGTGTTTGAGAAGCTCATCTACCTCATCTTTTAGGTCACCTTGAAGCCACCAAAGATGGAGGCTCCGTATCACCTTGAAGCCACCAAAGATGGAGGCTCCGTATCACTTTGAAGCCACCAAAGATGGAGGCTCCGTATCACCTTGAAGCCACCAAAGATGGAGGCTCCGTATCACTTTGAAGCCTCCAAAGATGGAGGCTCCCTATCACCTTGAAGCCACCAAAGATGGAGGCTCCGTATCACCTTGAAGCCACCAAAGATGGGGACTCCGTATCACCTTGAAGCCACCAAAGATGGGGGCTCCGTATCACCTTGAAGCCACCAAAGATGGAGGCTCCGTATCACCTTGAAGCCACCAAAGATGGAGGCTCCGTATCACTTTGAAGCCCCCAAAGATGGAGACTCCGTATCACTTTGAAGCCACCAAAGGAGAACCTCGAGGAGAACCTGAAGAACCGGGAGGAGGACATGGAGGAGGACATGGAGGAGGACATGGAGGAGGACATGGAGGGGAACCTGGAGGGGAACCTGGAGGGGAACCTGGAGAACTGGGAGGAGGACATGGAGGAGGACATGGAGGAGGACATGGAGGAGGACATGGAGGAGGACATGGAGGAGGACATGGAGGAGGACATGGAGGAGGACATGGAGGAGAACAGGAGGTTTGAAGGCATCTCCGAGGAGGTCGTAACCCACCTTGGTTTGGTTGAGGGACTCGCTCCTTAGTCTTTGTTTGTTCTTCTGCAATTTACTGGGCATCATCTTCCCCGTCCGGAAGTCGAAGCTGCTGAGGTCCACCGTGTTGCCCAGGTATCTCGCCAGCTGAGGTTTGCTCCGGAACTTCTTCCCGCTTGGACTAGAAAGAAGAAAAGACCTTCATGAGCTTCACTGGAGAAGACACCACCCAGAACGCTCCAAAACCTCTTTTTTTATCTTCTCAAACCATCTAAAAACCTTCTAAAATGGTGGAATTTGGAGCTTCTCCGGGAAATTAAGGTCCTCTGTGTGGTGGGACTCATAATCGACGTGTCTACCAGGATCTAATGGACTTGGAGGCCATCTAAGGTGGCTTCTGGGATGGTTGACCGCCACCAGCGTGGGTTCTTTAGGTTGTCGCCAAAGCAACGTGGCCACCAAGGGTTGTCCTCTGCTCTAAGAGGTCCCATTTAGAGGTCTCCGTCCACGTTTGGAGTCTCCAAGTGAAGATGGAGACTATCAAGATGAGGGCTGGAGGCCAATTAAGACTTTGAGGGGTGGTGAGATCAGAGGAGAAGACTCCAAAGAGAACTCGGAGCTCCAGGAAAGGTGGGGAAGGAGAAGACAAAGAACACTTCTTCTCCAGCCCAAACCACCTCAGATGTCCCTCAGAACTTCTTCTCCAGCCCAAACCACCTCAGATGGCCCTCAGAACTTCTTCTCCAGCCCAAACCACCTCAGATGGCCCTAAGATGGCCCTCAGAACTACTTCTCCAGCCCAAACCACCTCAGGTGGCCCTCAAATGTCCCTCTGATGTCCCTCAGAACTTCTTCTCCAGCCCAAACCACCTCAGATGTCCCTCTGATGTCCCTCAGAACTTCTTCTCCAGCCCAAACCACCTCAGGTGGCCCTCAGAACACTCGTTCTCCAACTCAGGTCCTCTAAGATGAAGGAGAAACAACGCAGAGAAGCTGAAAAGAAGAAGGTGGGACCTCCAACTTCTCCTCCAGGAAAGAAGGAAGATGGAAGAGGAGCAGCAGGAAGGAACGAAGAAACCTCTAAGGAGAAGACCTTCTTCCCTAAGTCCTCACTCGTCCGTTAAGACAAAGGTGAAGGTCTCCTTAGAAGAAGGATTGAAGTAACCCAACCGGTCAAACACAACCCGACCTTCAAAGGGACATCTCTTCGCCCCGAGGACAGAGAAGAGCTTTGTGGTCCCTCAGAAGAGCTTTTGTGGTCCCTCAGAAGAGCTTTTGTGGTCCCTCAGAAGAGCTTTTGTGGCTCCATGGTTTAATTAAGGATGGAGGAGCTCCATGGCTTAATTAAGGATGGAGGAGCTCCGTGGATTAATTAAGGAGCCATCCCTGGAAGATGAGGAGCTCACGGAGCTGATTTAGTGGTGGATACGTAGGGTTGGACTGGAAGCTCCGTGTCCTCTCATTGAGGAGAAATGGTGGGAAAGGAGGTCCTTCGTGAGGAGAAATGGTGGGAAAGGAGGTCCTTCCTTAGGAGAAATGGTGGGAAAGGAGCTCCTTCCTGAGGAGAAATGGCGGGAAAAGAGCTCCTTCCTGAGGAGAAATGGCGGGAAAAGAGCTCCTTCATCCCTCACTGAGGAGAAATGGTGGGAAAGGAGGTCCTTCCTGAGGAGAAATGGTGGGAAAGGAGCTCCTTCATCCCTCACTGAGGAGAAATGGTGGGAAAGGAGCTCCTTCGTGAGGAGAAATGGTGGGAAAGGAGCTCCTTCATCCCCTCACTGAGGAGAAATGGTGGGAAAGGAGGTCCTTCCTGAGGAGAAATGGTGGGAAAGGAGGTCCTTCGTGAGGAGAAATGGTGGGAAAGGAGCTCCTTCATCCCTCACTGAGGAGAAATGGTGGGAAAGGAGCTCCTTCGTGAGGAGAAATGGTGGGAAAGGAGCTCCTTCATCCCCTCACTGAGGAGAAATGGTGGGAAAGGAGGTCCTTCCTGAGGAGAAATGGTGGGAAAGGAGCTCCTTCGTGAGGAGAAATGGCGGGAAAGGAGCTCCTTCATTCCCTCACTGAGGAGAAAAGGTGGGAAAGGAGCTCCTTCGTGAGGAGAAATGGTGGGAAAGGAGCTCCTTCCTGAGGAAAAATGGTGGGAAAGGAACTGGGGAAACTGGGACTTGGGGGGAGGAAGGAGGCACTGGAGGAGCTGGGAAACCAGGATGGGGGGGACTGGGAGGAACTGGAGCAACTGGGATGGGGGGAACTGGGAGACACTGGGAAATAGGGATGGGGGGAGCCAGGAGGCACTGGGACAACTGGGAAAGGGAGATGAAAGAAGCCGGAGAACTGGAAGAACCGGAGAAGCGAGGATAACAGGAACTGGGAGAACTGGGAAACTGGGATGCCGGAACTGGGAGACACTGGGACAACTGGGAAATGGGAATGGGGGAGTGTAGAGAAACCAGTGAGCAAGGCTGACAGGAACTGGGAATACTGGGAAACGGGGATGAGAGGAGGCGGAGAACTGGAGGAACTGGAGAAGCAAGGATGACAGGAACTGGGGGAAGTGGGAAATGGGGATGAGGGGAACTGGGAGACACTGGGAAATGGGGATGAGGGGAACTGGGAGGCACTGGGACAACTGGGAAATGGGGATGAAGGGAACTGGGAGGCACTGGGACAACTGGGAAATGGGGATAGGGGGAACGGGACAAGCGGGAAACGGGAGGGGGGGGGGGGGGGTGGAGGAAGCGCCGTTTCGGTACCTGAAATAGTAGACATCGCTCTTTCCTGCGCTGAGCCCCGACTTGCGGATGACCTCCTCCTTCTTCCAGCCCGGCGGCAGCGCGGGACAGTCCATCCTCCCCGGTTTGTCCATCCACCGGCGCTGCCTCCGCTTTCCCCGCGGCGATGGCGGCGGCTGCGCGCGCACCGCCCCCCCCCCCCCCAACACCCCCAACAAACCCGGAAGCGGCCATGGCTACTAAGGGGAACGCGATGGGGAGCATAGAGACGGCAGAGCAGAGCGGCCACAGCGCGGCGGCCATGGAGTATTGCGCTGCATTAAGGGATCATAGAGAGGGAAGGGGCAGAGAGGCCACTGCGCCGCCGCCATAGCGCGGGTACTGTAAAGAGAGAAGGGGGGGGGGAATTCCTCTAGGACCTGCGCATCGCACCTAAACCCTCTTAGATCGGCGCTAGGACCTGCGCATGGCATTTAATCCAAGCGCTGCAGGCGGCTTTAGGACCCGCGCGTTGCCCCATAGCGGCGGCGCTACACCCGCGCCTTGACCCATAGCGCCCAATGGGGCGACCATGGAGAGGGGGGGACAGAGCGGCCCCAGAGCGGCGGCCATTGCCTATAAGTGGCCAATGCGGCGACCATAGAGAGAGTGGGACAGAGCGGCCTGGAAGCCAGTTCTAAGATTTGGCGTTGGATCTGAGGAGCTCAATGGAGCCCGAGGAGGAGGAGGAGGAGGAAAAGCGGTGGGACGGCGAAGGGCCGGGTAAGGGGTAGACAGGGGGGAAATGGAGCGGGGAGGGGGTAATGGCCGCCGTGTCGAAGGGTGATAGGAGCCGCTTTAGGGGTTCAGTGGCCGCCGCTGGCGCTGAGGGGACAACGGGGCTGCCGGGGGCTGCGGGGGTGGCTCTGAGGGGACAGAGGGCGCTGAGGGCTCCGGCGGTGGTTGGAAAGGGGGGAAAGGGGCGGTGTGAGGGGAAAAGGGGGCGGTACGGGGCGGTATGAGGGGGAAAGGGGAGGTGAGAAGGGCGGGAAAAGGGTGTGAGGAGAAAAGGGCGGGAAGAGGGGAGGTGAAAAGGGCGGGAAGAGGGGAGGGGAAAAAGGCGGGAAAAGGGTGTGAGGCGAAAAGGGCGGGAAGAGGGGAGGGGAAAAAGGGCGGGAAAAGGGGAGGCGAAAAGGGCGGGAAGAGGGGAGGTGAAAAGGGCGGGAAAAGGGTGTGAGGAGAAAAGGGCGGGAAGAGGGGAGGGGAAAAGGGCGGGAAGAGGGGAGGGGAAAAGGGCGGGAAATGGGGAGGGGAAAAAGGCGGGAAATGGGGTGTGAGGGCAAAAAGTGGGCCTTGAGGGTACCCATGATAGTGGCCACGAGGAAAGACGTGGTGGTAGCCATGAGTGGCCCCGAGGGGGGCAGTAAAGGTGGCCATGAGGGGGCGATGGTGGGACTGTGAGTGGCCACGAGGGGACAGTGGTGGCAGCCACGAGAGGGTGATGGTGGTGGCCAGGAAGGAAGCCATAGCAGTGGTTGTGAGGGGGCAATGGTGGTGGCCAGGAATGGCCATAAGGGCACTGATACTGGTGGCCATGAGGGCAGCCAGAGTGGTAGCAGTGAGGGGGTGATGGTAGTGGCCATGACGGGAGTAACAATGGTGGCCATGAGGGCAGCGATGGTGGTGGCCACAAGGGAGACAGTGGTGGGACCATGAGTGGCCATGAGGGCAGCGATGGTGGTGGCCATAAGGGAAACAGTGGTGGGACCATGAGTGGCCATGAGGGTAGTGATGGTTATGGCCAGGAGTGGCCATGAGGGCGTGGTAGTGGTGGCCCTGAGTGGCCACAAGGGCAGCCACGGTGGTGGCCACGACGGGGCAATGGTGGGGACCAGGAGTGGGGGGGGCATCGCTCTGGGACCTGCGCATCGCACCTAAAGCCGCTCAGGTCGGCGCTAGGACCTGCGCATGGCATCTAATCCAAGCGCTGCGGGCGGCGTTAGGACCCGCGCGTTGCCCCATAGCGGCGGCGCTACACCCGCGCCTTGGCCCATAGCGCCCAGTGGGGCGACCATAGAGAGGGTGGGATAGAGCGGCCCCAGAGCGGCGGCCATTGCCTATAGCGGCCAATGCGGCGACCATAGAGCGGGTGGGACAGAGCGGCCTGGAAGCCAGTTCTGGGATTTGGCCTTGGAGCTGAGGAGCTCAATGGAGCCCGAGGAGGAGGAGGAAGAGCGGTGGGACGGCGAAGGGCCGGGTAAGGGGTAAACGGGGGGGAAATGGAGCGGGAACGGGGTAATGGCCGCCGTGTCGAGGGGTGATAGGAGCCGCTTTAGGGGTTGAGTGGCCGCCACTGGCGCTGAGGGGACAGAGGGCGCTGAGGGCTCCGACGGTGGTTGGAAAGGGGGCGGTGTGAGGGGAAAAGGGGCGGTGAAAAGGGCGGGAAGAGGGTGTGAGAGTAAAAGGGCGGGAAGAGGGGAGGTGAAAAGGGCGGGAAGAGGGGAGGGGAAAAAAGGCGGGAAGAGGGGAGGGGAAAAAAGGGCGGGAAGAGGGGAGGGGAAAAAAGGGCGGGAAGAGGGGAGGAGAAAAAAGGGCGGGAAGAGGGGAGGAGAAAAAAGGGCGGGAAGAGGGGAGGAGAAAAAAGGGCGGGAAGAGGGGAGGAGAAAAAGGCGGGAAGAGGGGAGGGGAAAAAAGGGCGGGAAGAGGGGAGGAGAAAAAAGGGCGGGAAGAGGGGAGGGGAAAAAGGCGGGAAGAGGGGAGGGGAAAAAGGCGGGAAGAGGGGAGGGGAAAAAGGCGGGAAGAGGGGAGGGGAAAAAGGCGGGAAGAGGGGAGGAGAAAAAAGGGCGGGAAGAGGGGAGGAGAAAAAGGCGGGAAGAGGGAGGTGAAAAGGGCGGGAAGAGGCGGTGTGAGGCGAAAAGGGCGGGAAATGGGGTGTGAGGGCAAAAAGTGGGGCTTGAGGTGAGCCACGATGGTGGCCATGAGGGAAGATGTGGTGGTCCTGAGGGGGACAGTAATGGTGGCCATGAGGAGGCGATGGTGGGACTGTGAGTGGCCACGAGGGGACAGTGGTGGCAGCCACGAGGGGGTGATGGTGGTGGCCAGGAGGGAAGCCATAGCGGTGGTTGTGAGGGGGCAATGGTGGTGGCCGGGACTGGCCATAAGGGCACTGATGGTGGTGGCCATGAGGGCAGCCAGAGTGGTGGCCGTGAGGGGGTAACAGTGGTGGCTATGAGTGGGTAACGGTGGTGGCCGTGAGTGTCCATGAGGGAGACAGTGGTAGGAACATGAGTGGCCATGAGGGCAGCGATGGTGGTGGCCAGGAGTGGCCATGAGGGCGTGGTGGTAGTGACTCTGAGTGACCACAAGGGCAGCCACGAGGGCAGTGCTAGTGGTGGCCACGAGGGGGCAATGGTGGGGACCAGGAGTGGGGGGGGGCATCGCTCTGGGACCTGCGCATCGCACCTAAAGCCGCTCAGGTCGGCGCTAGGACCTGCGCATGGCACCTAATCCAAGCGCTGCGGGCGGCGTTAGGACCCGCGCGTTGCCCCATAGCGGCGGCGCTACGCTCGCGCCTTGGCCTATAGCACCCAATAGGGCGACCATAGAGAGGGGGGACAGAGCGGCCCCACTGCGGCGGCCATTGCCTATAAGTGGCCAATGCGGCGACCATAGAGAGGGTGGGACAGAGCGGCCTGGAAGCCAGTTCGGGATTTGGCCTCGGAGCTGAGGAGCTCAATGGAGCCCGAGGAGGAGGAGGAAGAGCGGTGGGACGGCGAAGGGCCGGGTAGGGGGTAGACAGGGGGGAAATGGAGCGGGGAGGGGGTAATGGCCGCCGTGTCGGGGGGTGATAGGAGCCGCTTTAGGGGTTGAGTGGCCGCCGCTGGCGCTGAGGGGACAGAGGGCGCTGAGGGGACAGAGGGCGCTGAGGGGACAGAGGGCGCTGAGGGCTCCGGCGGTGGTTGGAAAGGGGGGAAAGGGGCGGTGTGAGGGGAAAAGGGGAGGTGAGAAGGGCGGGAAAAGGGTGTGAGGCGAAAAGGGTGGGAAGAGGGGAGGGGAAAAAGGCGGGAAGAGGGGAGGGGAAAAAGGCGGGAAGAGGGGAGGGGAAAAAGGCGGGAAGAGGGGAGGTGGAAAGGGCGGGAAGAGGGGAGGCGGAAAGGGCGGGAAAAAGGTGTGAGGAGAAAAGGGCGGGAAGAGGGGAGGGGAAAAGGGCGGGAAATGGGGTGTGAGGGCAAAAAATGGGGCTTGAGGGGAGCCTTATGGTGGCCGTGAGGGAAGACGTGGTGGTAGCCATGAAGGGAGTGATGGTGGGGACTGTGAGTGGCCGTGAGTGGGTAACAGTGGCTGCCATGAGTGGCCATGAGGGGGCAATGGTGTTGGCCATGAGTCAATGATGATAGTAGCCATGAGTGGTCATAAGGGCAGCAATGGTGGTGGCCATGAGGGGGCAATGGTGGTGGCAATGAGTCAATGATGCTGGTGGCCATGAGTCAATGATGCTGGTGGTCATGAGTGGCCATAAGGGCAGCGATGGTGGTGGCCATGAGGGGGCAATGGTGGTGGCCATGAGTGGCCATGAGGGCAGAGATGGTGGTGGTCAGGAGTAGCCATAAGGGGGAGATGGTGGCCTGAATGGCTGTGAGGGCAACCACAGTGGTGGCCATGAGGGCAGCAGGAAAGGAGAAAAGGGCGGGAAAGGGGTGGTGTGAGGGGAAAGTTGGCAAAAAGGGTGGGAAGAGGGGAGGTGAAAAAGGCGGGAAAGGGAGGATGAAAAAGGCGGGAAAGGGGGCGGTGTGAGGGGAAAAGGGGTGGGAAGAGGGGATGAAAAGGGGAGGAAGTGGGATGGGAGGGGAAAAGGGGGGGCATGAGGGGAGCCATGATGGTGGCCATGAGGGGGGTGATGGTGATGGCCATGAGTGGTGCTGAGGGGGCAGTGGTGGGACCATGATGAGAGCCATGATGGTGGTGAGCATGAGTGGCTGTGAGGTGGCGATGGTGGTGGCTGTGAGGAGGTGATGATGGGGACTGTGAGTGGCCATGAGTGGTGGTGAGGGGGGTGATGGTGGTGGCCAGGAGGGCAGCCACAGTGGTGGCCATGGCGGGGTGATGGCGGTGGCCAGGAGTGGCCATAAGGGCAATGATGGTGGTGGCCGTGAGGGGGGCGATGGTGGTGACCACGGGGGGGGAGAGGGTGGCCCTGAGTGGCCACAAGGGCAGCCATGGTGGTGGCCAGGAGTAGCCATGAGGGGGATGATGGTGGCCTGAGTGGCCATGAGGGCAGCCATAATGGTGGCCATGAGCGGCCACGAGGGGGACTATGGTGGTGGCCCTGAGTGGCCACAAGGGCAGCCACAGTGGTGGCCACGAGGGGGCAATGGTGGGGACCAAGAGTGGCCATGAGAGCAGTGATGGTGGTGGCCATGAGCGGCCACGAGGGGGACTATGGTGGTGGCCCTGAGTGGCCACAAGGGCAGCCACAGTGGTGGCCACGAGGGGGCAATGGTGGGGACCAAGAGTGGCCATGAGAGCAGTGATGGTGGTGGCCATGAGCGGCCACGAGGGGGACTATGGTGGTGGCCCTGAGTGGCCACAAGGGCAGCCACAGTGGTGGCCACGAGGGGGCAATGGTGGGGACCAAGAGTGGCCATGAGAGCAGTGATGGTGGTGGCCATGAGCGGCCACGAGGGGGACTATGGTGGTGGCCCTGAGTGGCCACAAGGGCAGCCACAGTGGTGGCCACGAGGGGGCAATGGTGGGGACCAAGAGTGGCCATGAGAGCAGTGATGGTGGTGGCCATGAGGGGGTGATGATGGTGTCCAGGAGTTGCTATAAGGGAGTGATGGTAGTGGCCATGAGTGGCCATAAGGGCAATGGTGGTGGTGGCCAGGAGTGGCCATGAGGGGGCGATGGTGGTGGCCATGAGGGGGCAATGGTGGGGCCTGTGAGTGGCCATGAGGGGGGTAATAGTGGTGGCCAGGAGTGGGCAGCCCTCAGGTCATCTCGGTGGCCTCCTCTGGCCTCGCTCCACCAGCCCCGTGTCCTCCCTGCGCTGAGGCCTTCACAGCTGAACACAGGACTCGGAGTGGGGTCTCCTGAGAGGAGCAGAGGAGGACAACAACCCCCTCCGTGGCCCTGTTGTCCCACCTCTGAAACGTGACCATCTTTAGGAGAAGGTGGAGTTGCTGTGGCCAATTTGTCCTCCTGGAATCAATTTGGCGTCAGAATGAGGATAAAAATGATCTAAAAAGGCATTTTTAATCCATTTTCTCCTTCCAGGAGGACACAACCCATCCGTTTCAACGTCCCGAGTGATTGTCCACATGGACCTGGACTGCTTTTACGCCCAAGTGGAGATGATTCGGAAGCCAGAACTGAAAGACAAACCTTTAGGTAGGACTCATCGTTGTTCCTTTGGGGTTAAGGAGGTGGTGGATACGTCAGGATGGGCGAGATCTCTCCAAGGTTTCTCATCACCTCTTAGAGAAGCCTTTTGGGTGGTTGGTTTCTCGGTTCCGTGATGTTCTCACCACCTCGTGACCAAACCGTGGTCTCCTCTGAGGTTCTGACATCCCCACCCTTTAAACCATGTGACCTTTAGGTGTGCAGCAGAAGTCCATCGTGGTCACCTGTAACTACGTCGCCAGAAATCTCGGCGTGAAGAAACTGATGGCGGTGAAGGCCGCCAAGGAGATATGTCCTCACCTGGTCCTGGTTAACGGAGAAGACCTGACGCCCTACAGAGAAACGTCCTACAAGGTTACAGGTAGAGAAACCCAATCGCTGAGGCCGTGGAGACCTCCTGGGAGTGCTCCTGTCCTGACTGTCCATCCGTATTCCTTCTTCTAGAGTTGTTGGAGGAGTTCTGTCCTCTGGTGGAAAGACTCGGCTTCGATGAGAACTTCGTGGACGTCACAGAGATGGTGGAGAAGAGACTAAAGCAGCAGAAGACTTCTTCTGACCTTGTCGTGGCCGGTCACGTCTACAACAACCACGGTGAGTCCAACCCGTGGCCTTCAGCACCGCCTTCCAAGTCTTTCGGAGCCCAAAGGTTGGAACTGGGTGGCTTTTGAAGGCCATTCCATGATCCTGAACGTCCCTCCAACTCAATCCATTCCATCAGTCCACGATCTTGAAGGTCCCTTCAACCCAACCCATTCCATGACCTTCAAGATCCCTTCCAACCCACCCCATTCCATCATCTTGAAGGTCTTCAGAAGACTTTCAGATGCTTTTTAGGACCTAAGAGCGGGCTTGATGGAAGCTGTGGTGATCCCACCTGGTCCAGAAGCCCCTCAGCTGGAAGGTGACAACCATTGTTGCTAACGAGGAGCCTTCGTTCGTCTCGGCAGCCATCGATCTCCACGACAGAACCCACGTGGCGCTGGTTCTGGGCTCTCAGATCGCAGAGGACATCAGGCGAGCCGTGGCCACCACCCTGGGCCTCACCAGCTGCGCGGGAGTGGCCTCCAACAAACTCTTGGCCAAACTTGTCTCCGGGACCTTCAAACCCAACCAACAAACCGTTCTCCTGCCACAAAGCCGACAACATCTTCTCCGTGCTCTTCGTGGTGTCCAAAAGATTCCTGGTGAGTCTTCTCCCCATGGATCTCGTTGGGTTTTGAGGTCCTTTCCCACCCAAACCGTCATTCTCTGATCTTTTGAGGTCTCTTCCACCCCATCCCAATCCCACAATCCCCGGAGAAAGTCACCTTTTTGCTTCTTCTTTGTCCTTTTCTCCACGGTTCTCCACCGCTTCTTCCAGGCATCGGCTACAAAACAGCCAAACGCTTGGAAACGTTGGGAATCGAGAGCGTTTGGCAGCTCCAAACCTTTCCGGCCACCGCGTTGGAGAAGGAATTGGGCCTTTCTCTCGCTCGGCGCATCCAGAAGCTCAGCTACGGCGATGACGACTCTCCGGTGACTCCATCAGGTCCTCCTCAGGTTGGTGGTTTCTTCTCAATCCTTCTCACGGGGCCAAAAATAGACCTCGGAGGCGTTTCTCCAACGCAAACCGTGTGTTTTGGAGGAACATCTCAAAGCCTTTCGCCCCTTCAGTTGAGGTCTCGGCCTCATCTCAGTGATGATTCTACTCGTGGACATCTAAACCTCAAAGGTCTCCTTTGGCTCTTCTTTAGTCCTTCAGCGACGAAGATTCCTTCAAGAAGTGCTCGACGGAAGCGGAAGTCAAAGAGAAACTTCTGGAGCTGCTCCCGAATCTCTTAGAAAGGTGAGGACCTTCCGTAACTCTGTGGTGAGGGATGGAGAAGCCACCGCTTCTCTGGACAACCTCTCCCTCCCCGGAGGACGTTTCTCCCCAAGATCTCATCTGGAGGAGCTTCACAGCGTTCCCCCTTTGGCCTTCAAAGCGTTCCCCCTTTGGCCTTCAAAGCGTTCCCCCTTTGGCCTTCGAAGCGTTCCCCCTTTGGCCTTCGAAGCGTTCCCCCTTTGGCCTTCAGAGCGTTCCCCCTTTGGCCTTCAGAGCGTTCCCCCTTTGGCCTTCAGAGCGTTCCCCCTTTGGCCTTCAAAGCGTTCCCCCTTTGGCCTTCGAAGTGTTCTCCTCTTTGGCCTTCAAAGCGTTCTCCTCTTTGGCCTTCAAAGCGTTCTCCTCTTTGGCCTTCAAACCGTTCTCCTCTTTGGCCTTCAAACGTTCCTCCTTTTCTCCTCCAGGGTCTACAAAGATGGCCGACGACCTCACACGTTGAGACTCACCATCCGCCAGAACTCCTCGAGCGAGCGATGGTTCCACCGCGAGAGCCGCCAATGTCCAATCCCTCCTCATCTCCTTCAATGCTTCGGTCAAGGTAGACGTGAAGGATCTCCCTGGGCTTTGAGGTCCCTTCCGAGCCATTCCACGATCCCTGGAGGTGGCCAAGATGACCCTTGAAGCAACCAAGGGCTGGTGGGACCTCATGGTATCTTCTCTTGTAGGTAACGCCAACCTTCTCTCACCGTTGGTGGACGTCTTGATGAAGCTCTTCCATAAGATGATAAACGTGGAGGTCCCGTTTCATCTCACCCTTCTAAGCGTGACCTTCTCCAACCTCAAAGAACTTCCCAGCACCAAGAAAGGATCCATCGGTTTCTACCTCAAGGAGATGCCACCAAAACGTGACCGGGTAATCAACAGAGGACCTCTGGAGAACCTGTGAGCCAACATGGCCGCGGCCTTCTGGAGAACCTCAACGCTTCATGTCTGTCTTGTTTTTTTTTCCCCCTCCAGGAAGTGGACGATGGAGATGCCGTGTGGCTCCAGAGCCACTGGAGAACCAGAGCCACCAAAGCCAGGAGACATCTGGAGGAGAAAGATGTCCCCGAAGCCGAAGTTCTAAATGGTCCGTTGCCTTTTTCTTCTCATCCCGTTGACCACCTTGAAGATACTCCGAAGGCGATGGTCTGCGGACAACCAGAACCGACGGAGGTGGTGGTGTTTCCTCCTGACGTCGATCCTCAAACGTTCTCCGAGCTCCCTCCAGATGTCCAAGAAGACCTGATGGCCCAATGGAAGAGTCAAGAAGCCATCTCCAAACCTCTGGAGAAGCCCAAAGCCACCAACGAGAAGAGGTCTTCAGCACAAGTCAACACCTTATTGAGGTATCTAAAACCCCGATGAGACCACTGGGATGCGGTGGAAGACGGTGGACTTGGGAGGACTACATTCAAAGATGGACGAGTGCCACGTGGTGATGGTTCTCCACCTCTTCGGTGATGGTTCTTCAAGGTCTTTGTCCCGGTTGCTTGGAAAAGCGCTTTGAGATCATGGAGTCCAAGCGGCTGTGGCCACCGGAGCTCTTCTCCAGCGCTGGTGGCCACCACCGACCTTCCCCGATGGCCACTGGGTGATGAGCCAAAGGCTGGAGAACCTCATGGATGAGGCCACCATGGGACAGTCGGGCCTTGGCCAGGATGGAGAAGGCTTCCGGGGGACCTCAGAGGCCCTTCCAGGGTGGGAAGGAGCACCGGGAAGGGTGTGATGGGAGTTGCAGTCCTGGTTGTAATGGGGCTCTATGCAGGCGCGGGGCGTCATGGGAGTTGGAGTCCTGGTCAAAAAGGGCGTCTATGAAGGCGCGGGGCATGATGGGAGTTGGAGTTCTGGTTATAAAGGGTGTCTGTGCAGCTGCGGGGTATGATGGGAGTTGGAGTCCTGGTTATAATAGCGTCTATGCAGGCGCGGGGTGTGATGGGAGTTGGAGTCCTGGTTATAATAGGGTCTATGCAGGCGCGGGGTGTGATGGGAGTTGGAGTCCTGGTTATAATAGGGTCTATGCAGGCGCGGAGCATGATGGGAGTTGAGTTCTGGTCATAAAGGGTGTCTATGGAGGCGCGGGGTGTGATGGGAGTTGGAGTCCTGGTTATAATAGGGTCTATGCACACGCGGAGCATTATGGGAGTTGAGTTCTGGTCATAAAGGGTGTCTATGCAGGCGCGGGGCATGATGGGAGTTGTCCTGGTTATAACAAGGGAGTGTCTATGGAGCCGCGGGGCATGATGGGAGTTGGAGTCCTGGTTATAAAGGGTGTCTGCAGGTGCGGGGCATCATTTGAGTTGGAGTCCTGGTTACAATAGGGTCTATGCACACGCGGGGCATCATGGGAGTTGGAGTCCTGGTTATTATGATAGCATCTATATAGGCACGGGGCATGATGGGAGTTGGAGTCTTGGCTATAATAAGGGTGAGGTCTATGCAGGCGTGAGGCTTGATGGGAGTTGTCCTGGTTATAACAAGGGAGTGTCTATGGAGCCGCGGAGCATGATGGGAGTTGGAGTCCTGGTCATAAAGGGTGGCTATGCAGGCACGGGGTATGATAGGAGTTGGAGTCCTGGTTATTATAGCATCTATGCAGCCGCGGGGCATGATGGGAGTTGGAGTCCTGGTTATAATAAGGGTGAGGTCTGTGCAGTCTTGAGGCATCATGGGAGTTGTCCTGGTTATAGCAAGGGGATGTCTATGCTGGCGCGGGGTATGATGGGAGTTGGAGTCCTGGTTATAATAAGGGTGAGGTCTGTGCAGTCTTGAGGCATCATGGGAGTTGTCCTGGTTATAGCAAGGGGATGTCTATGCTGGCGCGGGGTATGATGGGAGTTGGAGTCCTGGTTATAATAGGGTCTATGCAGGCGCGGGGTGTGATGGGAGTTGGAGTCTTGGTTATTATAATACATCCCATGCCTGCATAGATGCTGATGGGAGTTGGAGTCCTGTTCATAAAGGGTGGCTATGCAGGCGCGGGGCATCATGGGAGTTCGAGTCCTGGTTGTAAAGGGTGTCTATGCAGGCACGGGGTGTGATGGGAGTTGAGTCCTGGCTATAATGGGAGGGGGGGGCGTCTATGCAGGCACGGGGCATCATGGGATTTGGAGTCCTGGTTATAATGGGGGTCTATACAGGCGCGGGGTGTGATGGGAGTTGGAATCCTGGTTATAATGGGGGTCTATACAGGCGCGGGGTATGATGGGAGTTGGAGTTCTGGTTATAAAGGGTGTCTATGCAGCTGCGGGGTATGATGGGATTTGGAGTCCTGGTTATAATAGCGTCTATGCAGGCGCGGGGTGTGATGGGAGTTGGAGTCTTGGCTATAATAAGGGTGAGGTCTATGCAGGCGCGGGGCATGATGGGAGTTGTCCTGGTTATAATGGAGTCTGCAGGCACAGAGCATGATGGGAGTTGCCCTGGTTATAAGGCTACATGCGGCCGCGGGGCATGATGGGAGTTGGAGTCCTGGTTATAATGGGGGCTATGCAGCCGCGGGGCATGATGGGAGTTCGAGTCTTTGTTATGGGGGGGTCGGTCTGCAGGCGCAGGGCATGATGGGAGCTGTCCTGGCTATGGAGGGGGGCGGGGCCTGCAGGCGCGGGGCGTGATGGGAGTTGGAGTCGTGGGTATAATTGAGTCTGTGAAAGCGCGGGGCATGATGGGAGTTGGAATCCTGGTTATAATTGGGGGGGTCTATGCAGGCGCGGGGCATGATGGGAGTTGAGTCCTGGTTATAATGGGCTCTATGCAGCCGCGGGGCATGATGGGAGCTGTAGTCCATTCTCTAACGTTAGAAGGCACCCGGGGGGTGTCTCCCATCCTCGCCGCGGGGCATGCCGGGAGTTGTAGTCCCAATTCCCTCGCGAGAGACGAGCGGGAGCGGTGCCGGTGGTGCCGCCGCGGGGCATGACGGGAGTTGGAGTCTCCGCCCTCTCCCTCCCGTGAGTGCGGACTCCAAATCCCGGCATGCCCCGCGGCTTCCCGCCTTTTCCATGAGGGGGTTGAGGTGCTTCTCCTTCAGAGCCTCTTCTTCTGAGGTCACCGTTGTCCTTTGGCCATAGAAAACCTTCTGAGCGTCTCCTTTCCCCGTGGAGACCCTTCCGCTGACTCTTATCCGACGTTGTCTCCCCCACAGGAAGCGGAGAAGGTCTTCTCCACCGCCTTCTCCCTTTGCTTTCCACCATCTGGAAGAAGGGGACCCCTCCAGCTCTTCGCTTCGGGTGGTTCTTTGACCCCAAAGGACCAAACCGTGTGGACACCACCACTCCGAGAGCTTCTCAAGTAGCTTCGAAGTACCTCGAGATCATCCGGTGGTGGGAAAGGACCTTCAAGTCCATCCGATTCCACTTCCCACCAAATCGGGTTCCTCCAAGTCCCATCCAACGGGGCCTTCAACATCTCCACAAGTCTACAGCTCCGCTTCCGAAGCTTTGGACGCTTCCATGGAGGACTTCCATCTGAGTCGCACCTCCTTGGACAGAAGATCCGGAAGAATCCACCTGTGGTCAAGTCCATCCACATCTCCTGGAGGTGGTCCCACATCTCCTGGAAGTGGTTTCATGTCTCTTAGAGGTGGTTCCACATCTGGAGGTGGTTCTAGAGGTGGTTCTGGATCTCTTGGAGGTGGTTCTGGATCTCCTGGGGGTGGTTCCACATCTGAAGGTGGTTCTGCAGGTGGTTCCACATCTCCTGGAGGTGGTTCCACATCTCCTGGAGGTGGTTTCATGTCCCTTAGAGGTGGTTCCACATCTGGAGGTGGTTCTAGAGGTGGTTCTGGATCTCTTGGAGGTGGTTCTGGATCTCCTGGGGGTGGTTCCACATCTGAAGGTGGTTCTAGAGGTGGTTCCAGATCTCCTGGAGATGGTTCTAAGCCTCATAGAGGTGGTTCCACATCTCCTGGAGGTGGTTCCACATCTGGAGGTGGTTCTAGAGGTGGTTCCAGATCTCCTGGAGATGGTTCTAAGCCTCATAGAGGTGGTCCCACATCTCCTGGAGATGGTTCCGGATCTCCTGGAGGTGGTTCTGGATCTCTTGGAGATGGTTCCAGATCTGGAGGTGGTTCTAGAGGTGGTTCCACATCTCTTGGAGGTGGTTCTGGATCTCCTGGGGGTGGTTCCACATCTGAAGGTGGTTCTGCAGGTGGTTTCACATCTCCTGGAGATGGTTTCACATCTCCTGGAGGTGGTTCCACATCTCCTGGAGGTGGTTTCATGTCCCTTAGAGGTGCTTCCACATCTGGAGATGGTTCTAGAAGTGGTTCCACATCTTCTGGAGGTGGTTCCACATCTGGAGGTGGTTCTAGAGGTGGTTCCACATCTCTTGGAGGTGGTTCTGGATCTCCTGGGGGTGGTTCCACATCTGAAGGTGGTTCTAGAGGTGGTTCCACATCTCTTGGAGGTGGTTCCACATCTGGAGGTGGTTCTAGAGGTGGTTCCACATCTCTTGGAGGTGGTTCCAGATTTGGAGGAGGTTCTAGAAGTGGTCCCACATTTCCTTGAGGTGGTTCTGCATCTCCTCGAGGTGGTTTCACATCTCCTGAAGGTGGTTCCAGATCTGGAGGTGGTTCTAGAGGTGGTTCCACATCTCCTGGAGGTGGTTCCACATCTGGAGGTGGTTCTCATGGAAATGGGTCGTGAGGACCTCAAAGCTCAGAGGAACCACCGGGTTCTCCTTCCTGGAGAAGATAAAGGTGAAGAAGAGGTCTTCTTGAAGCTCCGGATGTTCTCTTTGGACCACAACGGCGTTGGACAACTGAAAGGTCTCAACTTCTCTTTCCTTGATGGCACCTCAGGAGCTCAGATGGGACCTCTCCAACCCTGAAGAAGGCTCTGAAGAACCATCAAAGCAGATGCAAAGAAGCTCCGTCCAAGCTGACCTTCAACCCTTCCAAAGATGGAGCAAACGAGGACCTCTGGAAGATCTCCTGGAGGTTATATCTCTCCTGGAAGCTGCTCTGATGGCTCCTCAGAACCTTCTGGAGGTTCTCAGAGCTCTGTTTCTCCTCTTGAAGGCCACCGCTTGTCTTAAATGGACATCCAAATGCTCTTTGTGTGGAGGAAACGTCTCAAAGGAAGAGGACCTCTTCTCGGAAGGTCCCAAAGTTTGTTTGTTCCTCATTGTCTTCAGGAAGATTTGCATATCTTGAAGATCTTTGACCAGGAGGACACTTCCTCCACCACCAGGAGGTTCATATAGGACCAAAACCACCTCCAAAGCTTCAGAAGAACCCGAGAGAAGAAGAAGAAGATCGAGTGTTCTGTGGTAACATCTCCTGAGGGACCTCCTGGAGGTGAGATGGGTGGAGAAAGGGTGGGATTGGCCTTCAAAGAGGGGCAGAAGGAGACCTGGGAGGTGGTGGAAGGGGTTGGAAGGACCTTAATGGTCATGGAATGGGGTTGGAAGGAGCTTTGGAGGTCATGGGATGGGTTGGAAGGACCTTTGGAGGTCATCAAATGGGTTTGAAGGACCTCAAAGATGGTGGAATGGTGGAGTTTGAGGACCTTAAAGGTCATGGGATGGGTTTGAAGGACCTTTGAAGGTCATGGAATGGGTTTAAAGGACCTTTGGAGGCCATGGAATGTGTTTGAAGGACCTCAAAGATGGTGGAATGGTTGAGTTTGAGGACCTTAAAGGTCATGGAATGGGTTTGAAGGTCATCAAATGGACCTTAAAGGTCATCACATGGGTTTGAAGGACCTCAAAGATGATGGAATGGTTGAGTTTGAGGACCTTTGAAGGTCATGGAATGGGTTGGAAGGACCTTCAAAGGTCATAGAATGGGTTTGAAGGACCTTCAAAGGTCATGGGATGGGTTTGAAGGACCTTTGGAGGTCATGGAATGGGTTGGAAGGACCTTTGAAGGTCATGGGATGGGTTGGAAGGACCTTTGAAGGTCATGGGATGGGTTTGAAGGACCTTTGGAGGTCATGAGATGGGTTTGAAGGACCTTTGAAGGTCATGGGATGGGTTTGAAGGACCTTTGAAGGACCTTTGAAGGTCATGGAATGGGTTTGAAGGACCTTAAAGGTCATCAAATGGGTTGGAAGGACCTCAAAGATGGTGGAATGGTTGAGTTTGAGGACCTTTGAAGGTCATGGGATGGGTTTGAAGGACCTTTGAAGGTCATAGGGTGAGTTTGAAGGACCTTAAAGGTCATCAAATGGGTTTGAAGGACCTCAAAGATGATGGAATGAGTTGGGTTGGAGGGACTTAAAGGTCATGAGATGGGTTTGAAGGACCTTTGGAGGTCATGAGATGGGTTTGAAGGACCTTTGGAGGTCATAGAATGGATTTGAAGGACCTTTGAAGGTCATGGAATGGGTTTGAAGGACCTTTGGAGGTCATGGGATGGGTTGGAAGGACCTTTGAAGGTCATGGAATGGGTTGGAAGGACCTTTGAAGGTCATGGAATGGGTTGGAAGGACCTTTGGAGGTCATGAGATGGGTTTGAAGGCCCTCAGAGCTTCTGGAATGATTGGTGGCAGAAGGACCTTAAAGAGCAGAGAAGGAAGTAGAAGTTTCTCCTCAAGATGAGTCACTTTGGGGGTTTTTTTGGGCCAAACCCAAAGTTGAGAAACCTGAACTGAGAGGAGGAAGAACTTGAGAAGGTCCAACCCCACCCCTGAGGTCCTTTATCTCCTCCTTCCACCACCAGGAAGTCCTTCTTGGTGGGAAAAAGGTGGAGTGACACCAAGCGAGGACCTTCCTGGAAGGCCATAAATGACATCAGCGGTGACCAAAGTCCAAAGTGACGTCACCAAAAGTGGGAGTGGAGTCAAAAAGGACCTTTAAAGCCCCATTAGATCCACCTCAAACCCTTTCAAGTGTCTCCAAACCCACCTTCAAGACCTCCAGGGATGGGACAACCAGGAGAAGACCTTGTGGTTGTCCTCTCCACCACCACCAGGGGGTGGAAGAGGTCACGAGAGACCTCAGAGGTTGAGAAACTCCAAAGAAGAGAAGAAAAGAAGGAAATGACTTCCGAAAGATCTCAAGAACCTCAACGGGTTCATGGTTGGAGATGACCCAAAGTGAGAGAGGACCTTCTCGTTTGGTCCTTCACCCCAAGCTTTGCTTCGTTCTTCTCCAGATGGTTCACATTTGTGGTCACTGTTGGGTTTTGAGGTCCACGTGAGGCTTGAAGACCATTTTTGGTCCACGTGGACCTTCTTTGGTGGCATCAAAGAGGACTTTCTGGTGTTGCTTCACGGTGGTGGGACAGGAGATGACGGGACAGGAACTGAGTGGCTTCTTTGGCCGCAATGACTTTGGAGTTCACCTTCTTCTCCGTCTTCTTCTCCTCCGTTCCAGCTGCCAAATGGACAACCAAACCTTGGAGATGGATGGAGAAGACCTTCCGCGGCCTTCGAGGGTCAAAGAGGGGCCAAAAAAGGAGGTAGAGGTCTTTCTTTATCTTCTAGAAGGTCAAAGAAAGACATCGTCTTGGAGATAAGACCTCGAATGGGGGGGTGGGGTGGGGTGGAGGGACCTTCAGAGGTTCTGGAAGGGGTTTGAAGGACCTCAAAGCTCATGGAAGGGGTTTGAAGGACCTTCAGAGCTTCTGGAAGGGGTTTGAAGGACCTTCAGAGCTTCTGGAAGGGGGTTTGAAGGACCTTCAGAGGTTCTGGAAGGGGTTGGAAGGACCTTCAGAGCTTCTGGAAGGGGTTTGAGGGACCTTCAGAGGTTCTGGAAGGGGTTTGAAGCACCTTCAGAGCTTCTGGAAGGGGTTTGAGGGACCTTCAAAGCTCTTGGAAGGGGTTTGAAGGACCTTCAGAGCTTCTGGAAGGGGTTTGAGGGACCTTCAGAGCTCCTGGAAGGGGTTTGAAGGACCTTCAGAGCTTCTGGAAGGGGTTTGAAGGACCTTCAGAGCTCCTGGAAGGGGTTTGAAGGACCTTCAGAGCTCCTGGAAGGGGTTTGAGGGACCTTCAAGGCTTCTGGAAGGGGTTTGAAGGACCTTCAGAGCTTCTGGAATGGGTTTGAAGGACCTTCAAAGCTCCTCAACCTTCTCAGGAGCTTCATTCTAGAGGAGAAGAGGCTGAGGAGGACCTCGTGATGGTTTCCACCTTCTCCCCCCGAGGAGAAGAAGCCATTCCGAAGGACCATCAGAAGCTGCTTCTGGAGTGGCTGAAGTTGAACCTCAGGAGGTTCTTCTTCCCCCAAAGGTTCTTTTCTGTTCTTTGCAGGTCCAGAAGATGAAATGGTCCCTCCTGAAGGTCTTCTTGATGTGTCTTCTGGCGTGTGTGGTCACCACAACTCTCGGAGTCCTCATCCTCTCCTTGGTCTACTTGAAGAATCCCCTTTATCTCCAAGTGGTGGACCTCAAAACTGAAGGTCCACCTTCTCCCAAACCAGAAGAAAACAACGTGGACATCAAATTCCAGTTCCTCAATCATCTCCAAACTTCAAAGGTACCTTCTGGAGATGTTCCTCCACCTCTGCATGAGCTCTTTGGAGGTTCCTCCACCTCCACATGAGCCCTTTGGAGGTTCCTCCACCTCCGCGTGAGCTCTTTGGAGGTTCCTCCACCTCCGCGTGAGCTCTTTGGAGGTTCCTCCACCTCCGCGTGAGCTCTTTGGAGGTTCCTCCACCTCCACGTGAGCTCTTTGGAGGTTCCTCCACCTCCGCGTGAGCTCTTTGGAGGTTCCTCCACCTCCACGTGAGCCCTTTGGAGGTTCCTCCACCTCCACGTGAGCTCTTTAAGGTCCATTTCTTGGTGGCCTTTCAGGTCCACCGTTATCCCGGTGGAGAGATCCAATGGGGGAGGTTCCGAGAGGACCTTGGACAATACGATAGTCCTCAAGAGATGACTTTTGGCCAAAGTCTCAACCGCCGTCGCTCGAAGATGACTTTCGCAACGTTGAAGATCAAATCTCGAGGCCTTCGAGTCCCTCATTGGCATTTCAACGCCAACGAACACGGATACGTCCTCCAGGTACCGTGGAGAAGACCTCGAAGCTCCTCCACACCCACCACCACCTTCCAACCCAACCATTCCATGACCTTCGAGGTCCTTCAAACCATCTCATGACCTTCAAGGTCCTCCAACCCAACCATTCCATCATCTTTAAGGTCCTTCAAACCCATTCCATGACCTTCAAAGGTTCTCCAACTCAACCATTCCATCATCTTTGAGGTCCTTCCAACCCATCTCACAACCTTCAAAGGGCCTTCAGACCCATCCCATGACCTTCAAAGGTCCTTCCAACCCATTCCATGACCTTCAAAGGTCCTCCAACCCATTCCATGACCTTTAAGGTCCTTCCAACCCATCCCATGACCTTCAAAGGTCCTCCAACTCAACCATTCCATCACCTTTGAGGTCCTTCCAACCATCCCATGACCTTCAAAGGTCCTTCCAACCCACCTCAGTCCATCATTCCATCATCTTTGAGGTCCTTCCAACCCATTCCATGACCTTTAAGGTCCTCAAATCCATTCCATGACCTTCAAAGTCCTTCAACTCAACCCATCCCATGACCTTCAAGGTCCTTCCAACCCATCCCATGACCTCCAAAGGTCCTCCAACCCACCTCAGTCCATCATTCCATCATCTTTAAGGTCCTTCTGACTCATTCCATGACCTTTAAGGTCCTTCAACCCATCCCATGACCTTCAAAGGTCCTTCCAACCCATCCCATGACCTTCAAAGGTCCTTCAAACCCATCCCATGACCTTCAAAGGGCCTTCAAACCCATCCCATGACCTTCAAAGGGCCTTCAAACCCATCCCATGACCTTCAAAGGGCCTTCAAACCCATCCCATGACCTTCAAGGTCCTCCAACCCAACCATTTCATGACCTTTGAGGTCCTTCTGACCCATCCCATGACCTCCAAAGCCCTCCAACCCCTCTCAATCCACCACTCCATCACCTTTGAGGTCCTCCATGACCTTCAAAGGTCCTCCATGACCTTCCAAGGTCCTCCATGACCTTCCAAGGTCCTCCATGACCTTCAAAGGTCCTCCATGACCTTCCAAGGTCCTTCCAACCCACCCCCTGAGCTCCGAGATCTCCGTTGAGGTCTTCTCCTCTCTCCTCAGGGCTCGGTCTGGGTTGGAGTCATCTCCTCCGAGGACCCAACGGTCACCACCTACACGGTCAGCGCTGGACAGGTCTTCTTCTTCCCCCGAAACACCGTCCATTGGTTGAAGAACGTTGGCCTTCAAGACTGTGTCCTTCTGCTCTTCTTCTCCACCCACCACGAACTTCAGACCATGGACGTGGACGATGCCTTCTTCTCCACTCCAGAGGACATCGTGGCGAGAGCTTTCAAGGTAGGCTTCGAGGAGATCTTCTTCTCCACCATCTTCTCACCATCTCAGGTGACTTCAACCTTCTCTGCGGTTGTCTTCTTCAGCCTCGCGGTGGTGTCAACTTCATCCGTACCTTCAAGAAACAACTTGAAGACCAAGCGGTCAATTTACCGCCCAACTTAGACCTTCTCCTTCACAACGTCACCTACGGACAATCTCCGGCCGAGAAGGTCTGGAGATACTTCTATGATCTTCAAGGTGAGCACCGCAGAGAGGGCAAAGGGCTCCACAAGGACCTCACAACGTTGGGTTGAGGTTCTCCTTGAGGTTCTCCTTGAGGTTCTCCTTGAGGTTCTCCTGAGGTTCCCCTGAGGTTCTTCTGAGGTTCTCCAGAGGTTCTTGACCAGTTTGGGCCAATGTTCCTCTGAGGTTCCTCTGAGGTTCCTCTGAGGTTCCTCTGAGGTTCCTGACCAGTTTGGGCCAATGTTCTCCAGAGGTTCTCCAGAGCTTCTCTTGAGGTTCCCATGAGGTTCTCCTGAGGTTCTTGACCACATTGGGACAATGTTCTCCAGAGGCTCTCCAGAGGTTCCTCTGAGGCTCTCCTGAGGTTCCTGAGCAGATTGGGTCAATGTTCTCCAGAGGTTCTCCTGAGGTTCCTCTGAGGTTCTCCAGAGGTTCCTCTGAGGTTCTCCTGAGGTTCTTGACCAGTTTGGGCTGAGGTTCCCCAGAGGTTCTCCTGAGGTTCCTCTGAGGTTCTCCTGAGGTTCCTGACCAGTTTGGGCCAATGTTCTCCTGAGGTTCCCCTGAGCTTCTCCAGAGGTTCTTCAGAGGTTCCTGACCAGGTTGGGCCAATGTTCTCCTGAGCTTCTCTAGAGGTTCCTCTGAGGCTCTCCTGAGGTTCTCCAGAGGTTCCTGACCACGTTGGGCCAATGTTCCTCTGAGGTTCTCCTGAGGTTCCTCTGAGGTTCTCCTGAGGTTCTTGACCACATTGGGCCAATGTTCTCCAGAGGTTCTCCTGATGTTCCTCTGAGGCTCTCCAGAGGTTCCTCTGAGGCTCTCCTCAGGTTCCTGAGCAGATTGGGTCAATGTTCTCCTGATGTTTTCCAGAGGTTCCTCTGAGGTTCCTCTGAGTTTCTCCTGAGGTTCTTGACCAGTTTGGGCCAATGTTCTCCTGAGGTTCTCCAGAGGTTCCTCTGAGGTTCTTCTGAGCTTCTCCTGAGGTTTTTGACCACATTGGGCCAATGTTCTCCAGAGGTTCCTCTGAGGCTCTCCAGAGGTTCCTCTGAGGCTCTCCAGAGGTTCCTCTGAGTTTCTCCTGAGGTTCCTGACCACGTTGGGCCAATGTTCCCCTGAGGTTTCCCTGAGGTTTCCCTGAGGTTTCCCTGAGGTTTCCCTGAGGTTCCCCTGAGGTTCTCCTGAGGTTCCTCTGAGGTTCCTCTGAGATCCTCCTGAGGTTCCTGACCACGTTGGGCCAATATTCTCCTGAGGTTCTCCTGAGGTTCCTTTGAGGTTCTTCTGAGGTTCCTGAGCAGATTGGGCCAATGTTCCCCTGAGGTTCCCCTGAGGTTCTCCTGAGGTTCTTGACCACATTGGGCCAATGTTCTCCAGAGGTTCCTCTGAGGCTCTCCTGAGGTTCCTCTGAGTTTCTCCTGAGGTTCCTGAGCAGATTGGGTCCATGTTCTCCAGAGGTTCTCCAGAGGTTCCTCTGAGGTTCTCCTGAGGTTCTTGACCAGTTTGGGCTGAGGTTCCCCAGAGGTTCTTCTGAGGTTTTCCAGAGGTTCCCCTGAGGTTCTTGACCAGGTTGGGCCAATGTTCCCCTGAGGTTCCCCTGAGCTTCTCCAGAGGTTCTCCAGAGGTTCTTGACCAGTTTGGGCCAATATTCTCTTGAGGTTCCCCTGAGGTTCCCCTGAGG
This sequence comes from Cuculus canorus, assembly GCF_017976375.1. Taxonomy (NCBI): domain Eukaryota; kingdom Metazoa; phylum Chordata; class Aves; order Cuculiformes; family Cuculidae; genus Cuculus; species Cuculus canorus. The sequence goes on from NC_071441.1 coordinate 77,539,820, forward strand.
TTCCCCTGAGGTTCTCTTGAGGTTCCTCTGAGTTTCTCCTGAGGTTCTTGACCAGTTTGGGCCAATGTTCTCCTGAGGTTCTCCTGAGGTTCCTCTGAGGTTCTTCTGAGGTTCCTGACCAGATTGGGTCAATGTTCTCCTGAGGCTCTCCTGAGCTTCTCCAGAGGTTCTTCAGAGGTTCCTGACCAGGTTGGGCCAATGTTCTCCTGAGGCTCTTCTGAGGCTCCTCTGAGGTTCTCCAGAACTTCTCCAGAGGTTCCTGACCACATTGGGCCAATGTTCCCCTGAGGTTCCCCTGAGGTTCCTGACCAGATTAGGTCAATGTTTTCTGGAGGTTCTCCTGAGGTTCTTGACCACATTGGGCCAATGTTCCCCTGAGGTTCCCCTGAGGTTCCTCTGAGGTTCTTCTGAGGTTCCTCTGAGGTTCTCCTGAGGTTCTTGACCACATTGGGCCAATATTCTCCTGAGGTTCCTCTGAGGTTCTCCTGCGGTTCCTCTGAGGTTCTCCTGAGGTTCCTCTGAGGTTCTCCTGAGGTTCTTGACCACATTGGGCCAATATTCTCCTGAGGTTCTCCTGAGGTTCCTGACCAGGTTGGGCCAAGGTTCCTCTGAGGTTCCTCTGAGGTTCCTGACCAGATTAGGTCAATGTTTTCCTGAGGTTCTTGACCACATTGGGCCAATGTTCTCCTGAGGTTCCTCTGAGGTTCTCCTGAGGTTCTTGACCACATTGGGCCAATGTTCCCCTGAGGTTCCCCTGAGGTTCCTCTGAGATCCTCCTGTGGTTCCTGACCACATTGGGCCAATATTCTCCTGAGGTTCCTCTGAGGTTCTCCTGAGGTTCTTGACCACATTGGGCCAATATTCTCTTGAGGTTCCCCTGAGGTTCCCCTGAGGCTCTCCTGAGGTTCTCCTGAGGTTCCTGACCAGATTGGGCCAATGTTCTCCAGAGGTTCTCCAGAGGTTCTCCAGAGGTTCTTCAGAGGTTCTCCTGAGGTTCCTGACCACGTTGGGCCAATATTCTCCTGAGGTTCCTTTGAGGTTCCTCTGAGGTTCTCCTGAGGTTCTTGACCACATTGGGCCAATATTCCCCTGAGGTTCCCCTGAGGTTCTCCAGAGCTTCTCCTGAAGTTCCCCTGAGCTTCTCCAGAGCTTCCTGACCACGTTGGGCCAACCTTCTCCTCCTTATCTCCACCCAAGGGTCGGCCACGTTTCCTTTCCCCGGAGGCCTCTTCCAGTGGGCTCCTTACCAGAGAGACACCACCACCTTCACCCACCTGGAGAAGATCTTCAGCGACTCCTTGAACACGGTGGGTCTTTCTGAGGTCCTTCAACGCCATCTCCTGATCTTTGAGGTCCTTCAAAACCATCTCCTGATCTTTTTGAGGTCCTTCAAAACCATCTCCTGATCTTTTTGAGGTCCTTCAACACCATCTCCTGATCTTTGAGGACCTCCAACGCCATCTCCTGATCTCCAAAGCCCAGAGTTGAAGGTATCAGGAGATCCTTTGACCTCAGGTGGACCTTCACCTCTTGTTCTTCTCCTTCCAGCATGAAGACACTCTGACCTTGGCCACTCTCCGCATCTTCAGCAACTCTTTGGGACAACCTCATTACCACTTCAACGCTAACGAGATGGGTTACGTCGTCAGCGGCTGCGGAGAGGTACAGCGCTGCCACCGCTTGGGGGGACCTCCTGGGGGACATCTCGGGAGGTTTTGATGGACCTTTAGTGGAGATCTCTAAAGGTTTGATGGACCTCTGAGGTTTGAAGGACCTTTAGTGGAGATCTCTGGAGGTTTGAAGGACCTTTAGTGGAGATCTCTGGAGGTTTAATGGATCTCTGAGGTTTGATGGACCTCTAATGGAGATCTCTGAGGTTTAATGGATCTCTGAGGTTTGATGGACCTCTAATGGAGATCTCTGAGGTTTAATGGACCTTTAATGGAGATCTCTGGAGGTTTGAAGGACCTTTAGTGGAGATCTCTTGAGGTTTGATGGAGATCTCTTGAGGTTTGAAGGACCTCTAATGGAGATCTCTTGAGGTTTAATGGATCTCTTGAGGTTTGATGGACCTCTGGTGGAGATCTCTGAGGTTTGAAAGACCTCTAATGGAGATCTCTTGAGGTTTGATGGACCTCTGAGGTTTGATGGACCTCTAATGGAGATCTCTTGGGGTTTAATGGACCTCTGGTGGAGATCTCTGGAGGTTTAATGGACCTTTAATGGAGATCTGTGGAGGTTTGATGGACCTCTGAGGTCTGAAGGACCTCTAATGGAGATCTCAGAGGTTTGATGGACCTCTGGTGGAGATCTCTTGAGGTTTAATGGATCTCTTGAGGTTTGATGGACCTCTAATGGAGATCTCTGAGGTTTGAAGGACCTCTGGTGGAGATCTCTGAGGTTTTATGGACCTCTAATGGAGATCTCTTGAGGTTTGATGGACCTTTAGTGGAGATCTCTTGAGGTTTGATGGATCTCTGAGCTTTGAAGGACCTCTAATGGAGATCTCTGAGGTTTGAAGGACCTCTAATGGAGATCTCTTGAGGTTTAATGGATCTCTGAGGTTTGAAGGACCTCTGGTGGAGATCTCTGGAGGTTTAATGGACCTTTAGTGGAGATCTCTTGAGGTTTAATGGACCTCTGGTGGAGATCTCTGGAGGTTTAATGGATCTCTTGAGGTTTGAAGGACCTCTAATGGAGATCTCTTGAGGTTTAATGGACCTCTGGTGGAGATCTCTTGAGGTTTAATGGACCTTTAATGGAGATCTCTTGAGGTTTGATGGACCTCTGAGGTTTGATGGACCTCTAATGGAGATCTCTTGAGGTTTGATGGACCTCTGAGGTTTTATGGACCTTTAATGGAGATCTCTGGAGGTTTGAAGAACCTCTAATGGAGATCTCTTGAGGTTTGAAGGACCTCTGAGGTTTTATGGACCTCTAATGGAGATCTCTTGAGGTTTGATGGACCTTTAATGGAGATCTCTTGAGTTTTAATGGACCTCTGAGGTTTGAAGGACCTCTAATGGAGATCTCTGAGGTTTAATGGAATTCTGAGCTTTGAAGGACCTCTGGTGGAGATCTCTTGAGGTTTAATGGACCTCTGGTGGAGATCTCTTGAGGTTTGATGGACCTCTGAGGTCTGAACGACCTCTGGTGGAGATCTCTGAGGTTTGAAGGACCTCTAATGGAGATCTCTTGAGGTTTGATGGACCATTAATGGAGATCTCTTGAGGTTTAATGGACCTCTGAGGTTTTATGGACCTCTAATGGAGATCTCTTGAGGTTTGAAGGACCTTTAATGGAGATCTCTGAGGTTTGAAGGACTTCTGGTGGAGGTCTCTTGAGTTTTAATGGACCTTTAGTGGAGATCTCTGGAGGTTTGATGGAGATCTCTTGGGGTTTGAAGGACCTCTAATGGAGATCTCTTGAGGTTTGATGGACCTCTGGTGGAGATCTCTGGAGGTTTAATGGACCTCTGAGGTTTGATGGACCTCTAATGGAGATCTCTGGAGGTTTAATGGACCTCTGGTGGAGATCTCTTGAGGTTTGATGGACCTCTGAGGTTTAATGGACCTCTAATGGAGATCTCTGAGGTTTTATGGACCTCTAATGGAGATCTCTTGAGGTTTGAAGGACCTCTAATGGAGATCTCTTGAGGTTTGATGGACCTCTAATGGAGATCTCTTGAGGTTTGAAGGACCTCTAATGGAGATCTCTTGAGGTTTGATGGACCTCTAATGGAGATCTTTTGAGGTTTGATGGACTTCTGAGGTTTAATGGACCTCTGGTGGAGATCTCTTGAGGTTTAATGGACCTCTAATGGAGATCTCTTGAGGTTTAATGGATCTCTGAGCTTTGAAGGACCTCTGGTGGAGATCTGTTGAGGTTTAATGGACCTCTGGTGGAGATCTCTTGAGGTTTGATGGACCTCTGAGGTTTGATGGACCTCTGATGGAGATCTCTTGAGGTTTGAAGGACCTTTAGTGGAGATCTCTTGAGGTTTAATGGACCTCTGAGCTTTGAAGGACCTCTGGTGGAGATCTGTTGAGGTTTAATGGACCTTTAGTGGAGATCTCTTGAGGTTTGAAGGACCTCTAATGGAGATCTCTTGAGGTTTAATGGACTTCTGAGCTTTGAAGGACCTCTGGTGGAGATGTGTGGAGGTTCGATGGCCTCTGCGCTTTGGTGGTCCTCCGTGGTGCCGTTGCGTTGAAGCTCCACCCCTGGGAGGTCACCCGGAGCTCCTTCTCCTCCTCAGGTTGGCCTCATTCTCTCCGGTGTCTCCTCCAACTTCAACATCGCCATCGGAGATGTCTTCTTCTTCCCCGTTGGAACTCAACACTACATCAAAAGCACCTGCGAGGAGGACCTTCTCCTCCTCCTGGCCTACAGCACAGGAGAGCAGGTGAGGACTTCCTGCCCTGGACCACCTCCAGGAGAACCTCTTCCTGGGCCTCCAAACCCTTCTATGACCTTCAGAGGTCCTTCTATGACCTTCAGAGGTCCTTCTATGACCTTCAAAGGTCCTTCAAACCCTTCTATGACCTTCATGGTCCTTCAAATTTGGACCTTCAAAGGTCCTCCAAACCCTTCTATGACCTTCAAAGGTCCTTCTATGACCTTCAAAGGTCCTCCAAACCATTCCATGACCTTTAAAGGTTCTCCAAACCCTTCTGTGACCTTCAAAGGTCCTTCTATGACCTTCAAAGGTCCTCCAAACCATTCCATGACCTTCATGGTCCTTCAAACCCATCTATGACCTTCAAAGGTCCTCCAAACCATTCCATGACCTTCAGAGGTCCTCCAAACCCATCTATGACCTTCAAAGGTCCTCCAAACCCTTTTATGACCTTCATGGTCCTTCAAACTTGGACCTTCAATGGTCCTCCAAAGCCTTTTATAACCTTCAAAGGTCCTCCAAACCCTTCTATGACCTTTAAAGGTCCTTCAAACCCTTTTATGACCTCCAAAGGTCCTTCAAACCCTTCTATGACCTTCAGAGGTCCTTCAAACCCTTCTATGACCTTCATGGTCCTTCAAACTTGGACCTTCAAAGGTCCTCCAAAGCCTTCTATAACCTCCAAAGGTCCTTCAAACCCATTCCATGACCTTCAAAGTCCTCCAACTCAACCATCTCATGACCTTTAAGGTCCTCCAAACCCTTCTATGACCTTCAAAGGTCCTCCAAACCCTTCCATGACCTTCGTGGTCCTTCAAACTTGGACCTCCAAAGGTCCTCCAAACCCTTTTATGACCTTCAAAGGTCCTTCTATGACCTTCAAAGGTCCTTCAAACCCTTCTATGACCTTCGTAGTCCTTCAAACTTGGACCTTTAAAGGTCCTCCAAACCCTTCCATGACCTTCAAAGTCCTCCAACTCAACCATCTCATGACCTTCAAGGTCCTCCAAACCCTTCCGTGACCTCCAAAGGTCCCTCCCAAGTCCTTCTCCGACGCTGTGTCCGTTGTCTTCTCCTCCGTAGTTGGAGACCCTTCGCATGAAGGACTATTTCCGCCTCACGGTTGACCACATTCTGGCTCAGCTCTTCTGGAAGGACCAAAAGGACTTCCAGAACTTCTCCGGATCTTCTCAGAAATGACCTCCAAACCCCTTTGGAGGTCCTTTTGGACCATCTCAAAGGACTTTGACCTCCTGGAAGAGATTAAAAGCCGTTCCCACCGCTTTGAGCTCCGTCTGCTTTGGACTTCCCCCTCAGGTGGAGGTGACCCCGAGAGGTCCCCAAAGCTCCTGCAGAGCTGGTGGTGCTCCAGGAACCCCTGGGGCTTCTCCACAGCTTTGGATGAACCTCAGGGCTTGGTCCCTCCGGTCCGTGGATCCTCGGTTCCTCGGTTCCACAGTCCTTTGGTTCCATGGTTCCATGGTCCTTTGGTTCCTGGGTTCCTCAGTCCCTCGGTTCCTCAGTTCCATGGTCTTTTGGTTCCTGGTTTCCATGGTTCCATGGTCCTTTGGTTCCTCAGTTCCATGGTTCCATGGTCCTTTGGTTCCTGGTTTCCATGGTTCCTCAGTTCAATGGTTCCATGGTTCCTTGGTTCCTCGGTTCCTCAGTTCCATGGTCCTTTGGTTCCATGGTTCCTCGGTTCCATGGTTCCTCGGTTCCATGGTCCCATGGTTCCACGGTTCCTCGGTTCCTCAGTTCCACGGTCCTTTGTTTCTTCAGTCCCTCAGTTCCATGGTTCCTCAGTTCCATGGTCTTTTGGTCCCTCAGTTCCATGGTCCTTTGGTTTCTGGGTTCCATGGTTCCTCAGTTCCTTGGTTCCATGGCTTCTTGGTTCCTCAGTCCCTCAGTTCCATGGTTCCATGGTCCCTCGGTGCTTTGGTTCCTCAGTTCCATGGTTCCATGGTCCTTTGGTTCCTCGGTTCCTCAGTTCCATGGTTCCTCAGTTCCATGGTTCCATGGTCCTTTGGTTCCTCGGTTCCTCAGTTCCATGGTTCCTCAGTTCCATGGTTCCATGGTCTTTTGGTTCCATGGTTCCATGGTCCTTTGGTTCCATGGTTCCTCAGTTCCATGGTTCCATGGTCCTTTGGTTCCTCAGTTCCTCGGTTCCATGATCCTTTGGTTCCATGGTCTTTTGGTTCCTCCGTCCCTCAGTTCCATGGTTCCTTGGTCCCTTGGTCCTTTGGTTCCTCAGTTCCATGGTTCCTCAGTCCCTCGGTTCCTCGGTTCCATGGTCCTTTGGTTCCTCAGTTCCATGGTTTCTCAGTTCCATGGTCCTTTGGTTCCTTGGTTCCATTGTTCCTCGGTTCCTCGGTTCCATGGTTCCACAGTCCTTTGGTTCCTCAGTTCCACGGTCCGTTGGTTCCATGGTTCCATGGTTCCATGGTCCTTTGGTTCCATGGTTCCTCAGTTCCATGGTTCCATGGTCCTTTGGTTCCTCAGTTCCATGGTTCCATGGTCCTTTGGTTCCTCAGTTCCATGGTTCCTCAGTTCCATGGTCTTTTGGTCCATCAGTTCCATGGTCCTTTGGTTCCATGGTCCTTTGGTTCCATGGTTCCATGGTCCTTTGGTTCCATGGTCCTTTGGTTCCATGGTCCTTTGGTTCCATGGTTCCTCAGTTCCATGGTTCCATGGTCCTTTGGTTCCATGGTTCTATGGTCCTTTGGTTCCTCGGTTCCTCAGTTCCATGGTTCCTCAGTTCCTCAGTTCCATGGTTCCTGGGTTCCTCGATTCTGTGGTCCGTTGGTTCCATGGTCCTCTGGTTCTTAGGTTCCATGGTCCTTTGGTTCCTCGGTTCCATGGTTCCTCGGTTCCATGGTTCCTCAGTTCCATGGTTCCTCAGTCCCTCAGTTCCTCGGTTCCATGATCCTTTGGTTCCTCGGTTCCTCAGTTCCATGGTCCTTTGGTTCCATGGTTCCTTGGTCCCTCGGTCCTTTGGTTCCTCAGTTCCATGGTTCCATGATCCGATGGTTCCTGGTTTCCATGGTTCCATGGTCCCTCGGTTCCTGGGTTCATGGTTCCTTGGTTCCATGGTTCCTCGGTTCCTCAGTTCCATGGTTCCATGATCCTTTGGTTCCTCGGTTCCATGGTTCCATGATCCTTTGGTTCCTCGGTTCCATGGTTCCATGGTCCTTTGGTTCCTCGGTCCCTCAGTTCCATGGTCCGTTGGTTCCTCAGTCCCTCAGTTCCATGGTCCGTTGGTTCCTCGGTTCCATGGTCCTTTGGTTCCTCAGTTCCACGGTCCTTCTGTGGACCATGAAACTTGGACTGCTTCAGCCTCGGGAAGGGCTTCCTGGAGGGGCAGTTGGACCTTCTGGATGGGTGGTGGGGGAGCATTTGGACCTTCTGGAGGGGTTGTGGAACCTTCTGAGTGGGAGTTTGGACCTTCTGGAGGGGCGATTGGACCTTCTGGGTTGGTGGTGGTGGACCTTCTGGATGGGTGGTGGGACCTTCTGGAGGAGCTGTGGACTTTCTGGGGGTGGTGGGACCTTCTGGAGGGGCGGTTGGACCTTCTGGAGGTGCTGTGGACCTTCTGGGTGGGTGATTGGACCTTCTGGAGGAGTATTTGGACCTTCTGGAGGAGTATTTGGACCTTCTGGAGGAGTATTTGGACCTTCTGGAGGAGCATTTGGACCTTCTGAGTGGGAGTTTGGACCTTCTGGGTTGGTGGTGGACTTTCTAGAGGGGCAGTGGGACCTCCTGGAGGTGCTGTGGACCTTCTGGGTGGGTGGTGGGACCTTCTGGATGGGTGGTGGGACCTTCTAGAGGGGCATTTGGACCTTCTGATTGGGCAATGGACCTTCTGGGTGGGAGGTTGGACCTTCTGGAGGGGCGATTGGACCTTCTGGGTTGGTGGTGGACCTTCTGGATGGGTGGTGGGACCTTCTGGAGGAGCTGTGGACCATCTGGGTGGGTGGTGGGACCTTTTAGGGGGCAATTAGACCTTCTGGAGGAGCATATGGACCTTCTGGAGGGGTTGTGGGACATCCTGGAGGAGCTGTGGACCTTCTGGAGGGGCGGTTGGACCTTCTGGAGGAGCAGTTGGACCTTCGGGAGGGGCATTTGGACCTTCTGAAGGAGCATTTGGACCTTCTGGAGGGGCTGTGGGACCTTCTGGGTGAGTGGTGGACCTTCTAAAGGGGCAATTGGGCCTTCTGGAGGGGCGATTGGACCTTCTGGGTTGGTGGTGGACCTTCTGGGTTGGTGGTGGACCTTCTGGAGGGGCATTTGGACCTTCTGGAGGGGCATTTGGACCTTCTGGAGGGGCATTTGGACCTTCTGGAGGGCTGGTGGGACCTTCTGGAGGGGCGATTGGACCTTCTGGGTTCGTGGTGGGACCTTCCGGATGGGTGGTGGGACCTTCTGGAGGGGCATTTGGACCTTCTGGAGGGGCGATTGGACCTTCCGGAGGGGCATTTGGACCTTCTGGAGGGGCATTTGGACCTTCTGGAGGGGCATTGGGACCTTCTGAAGGGGCAGTTGGACCTTCTGGGTGGGTGGTTGGACCTTGAACCAAAAACGGTTCAAACTCTCGGTTTCTCAGAGGGGAAGAACCTCTCGTCTGGACCTGCTGGAGGTGGACCTCCTGTGGTGCTTCCATGGACCTTCTGAAGCTCCTGTGGTGCCTCCATGGACCTTCTCTGGTGGATTGTCCCATCTCTGGAGGTCCTCCAGACCACGGTGGATGGAGGTCCTGAAGCAGCGGTGGCTTTGCTCCCAACGCCTTTATAAGGGGCAGATGGACCTCCCACCACCTGAGAAGGTCCTGAGGAGATCCTGAAAAGGTCCTGAGAAGCTCCTCAGAAGATCCTTAGAAGATCCTCAGAAGCTCCTGAGTAAATCAGAACCTCCTGAGAAGGTCCTGAGGAGATCCTCAGAAGGTCCTGAGAAGCTCCTCAGAAGATCCTGAGAAGATCTTCAGGAGGTCCTGAGGAGATCCTGAGAGATTCCTGGGAAGGTCCTGAGGAGATCCTCAGAAGATCCTGAGATGAAGGTCCTTAGAAGGTCCTTAGAAGCTCCTGAGTAGAAGATCCTCAGAAGGTCCTGAGAAGATCCTCAGAAGGTCCTGAGGAGATCCTCAGAAGGTCCTGAGGAGCTCCTGAGAAGATCCTGAGGAGATCCTGAGAAGGTCCTTAGAAGCTCCTGAGTAGAAGATCCTCAGAAGGTCCTGAGAAGCTCCTTAAAAGGTCCTGAGTAACTCAGAAGCTCCTGAGAAGATCCTTAAAAGGTCCTGAGGAGATCCTCAGAAGGTCCTGAGGAGATCATTAAAAGCTCCTCAGAAGCTCCTGAGAAGATCCTTAAAAGGTCCTCAGAAGCTCCTTAGAAGCTCTTGAGTAGAAGATCCCAAGAAGCTCCTCAGAAGCTGCTGAGAAGCTCCTGAGATGCCACCAGGTAAGAGAGCGGTTCCTCCCGGTCCTAAAGCGCCTCCAGGAGAGCTGTGGAGGACCTCCTGATGGTGAAGAGCTCCGGAAGGATGGGCAGAAGCTTCGCTGGAGGCCGTGTCCTCTCCTCTTGGTCCTCAGGAGAAGATCCACCACCTCCACAGCTGCTCCTGAAGGTCAGAGCTCCTCTGGGTCTCCTCCCAAACCACCTCCAGATCCTTCAGCCACCTCCGAGGTGGCTTTTTCTCCATCTTGGTCGCCCGAAGCCCCCCCAGATCCTCGTGGCCTTCACCAGGTGACCTCTTTGGGTCTTCTCCAACCCAAAGCCAAGAGTTATCCTTCTGGAGAGACCTTCTGGGATGGGTTGGAGGGACCTTTGAAGGTCATGGGATGGGTTGGAAGGACCTTTGAAGGTCATGGGATGGGTTTGAAGGACCTTTGAAGGTCATGAGATGGGTTTGGAGGAGCTTTGAAGGTCATGGGATGGGTTTGAAGGACCTTTGAAGGTCATGGGATGGGTTTGAAGGCCCTTTGAAGGTCATGGGTTGGGTTTGAAGGACCTTTGAAGGTCATGAGATGGGTTTGGAGGAGCTTTGAAGGTCATGGGATGGGTTGGAAGGACCTTTGAAGGTCATGGGTTGGGTTTGAAGGACCTTTGAAGGTCATGAGATGGGTTTGGAGGAGCTTTGAAGGTCATGGGATGGGTTTGAAGGACCTTTGAAGGTCATGGGATGGGTTTGAAGGCCCTTTGAAGGTCATGGATGGGTCTGAACCCCCTGAGAGGATCGGTTCGTGGGGCACCCGCAGCTCTCACCGCCCCACGGCTCCGACGGCACCGGAACACCTCCGGAGAGACCTCTGGAGACGCCTCCAGAGACGCCGCGACCAACGCCACAACACCTTTTCTCCCCCCTTTTCTCCCCCCTTTTCTCCCCCCTTTTCTCCCCCCCTTTTCTCCCCCCCTTTTCTCCCCCCTTTTCTCCTCCTTTTCCCTTCTTTCCCCCTTTTTTCTCCCAATTTCCTCTTTTCCTCTCATCATATTTTCTCCTTTTTCTCCTTTTCCCTCTTTCAGTCCTTTTTGTCCTTTTCCCCCTTTTTTCTCCCTTTTTCCTCCTTTTCCCTTTTTGGTCCTTTTCCTCCCTTTTCTTCTTTTCCCTTTTTTCCCTCTTTTTTCTCCTTTTTTTGTCCCCTTTCCCATTTTTCTCCATTTCCCCTTTTTCTCCTTTTCTCTCCCCCTTTTCCCGCCTTTTTTCCCCCCTTTCCCGCCTTTTTTCCCCCCTTTCCCGCCTTTTTCCCCTTTTCCCACCTTTTTTCCCCCTTTTCCCGCCTTTTTCCCCCTTTTCCCGCCTTTTTCCCCCTTTTCCCGCCTTTTTCCCCCTTTTCCCGCCTTTTTCCCCCTTTTCCCGCCTTTTTCCCCCTTTTCCCGCCTTTTTCCCGCCTTTTTTCCCCCTTTTCCCGCCTTTTTTCCCCCTTTTCCCGCCTTTTTTCCCCCTTTTCCCGCCTTTTTTCCCCCTTTTCCCGCCTTTTTCCCCCTTTTCCCGCCTTTTTTCCTCCTTTTCTCTCCCCATTTTCCCGCCTTTTTTCCACCTTTTCCCGCCTTTTTTCCCCCTTTTCCCGCCTTTTTCCCCCTTTTCCCGCCTTTTTTCCTCCTTTTCTCTCCCCCTTTTCCCGCCTTTTTTCCCCCTTTTCTCACCTTTTTCCTCCTTTTCCCACCTTTTTTCCCTTTTCCCCCCTTTCCTGCCTTTTTCCCGCCTTTTTTCCCTTTTCCCGCCTTTTTTCCCCCTTTTTCCTCCTTTTCTCTCCCCATTTTCCCGCCTTTTTTCCTCCTTTTCCCACCTTTTTCCCGCCTTTTCTCCCCCTTTTCCCGCCTTTTTCCCCCTTTTCCCACTGTTTTCCCCCTTTTTCCCGCCTTTCCCCCTTTTTCCCCTTTTCCCGCCTTTTTCCCCTTTTCCCGCCTCTTTCCCCCTTTTTCCCGCCTCTTTCCCCCTTTTCCCGCCTCTTTCCCCCTTTTCCCGCCTCTTTCCCCCTTTTTCCCGCCTCTTTCCCCCTTTTCCCGCCTCTTTCCCCCTTTTCCCGCCTCTTTCCCCCTTTTTCCCGCCTCTTTCCCCCTTTTTCCCGCCTCTTTCCCCCTTTTTCCCGCCTCTTTCCCCCTTTTCCCGCCTCTTCCCCCTTTTCCCGCCTCTTCCCCCTTTTCCCGCCTCTTCCCCCTTTTCCCGCCTCTTTCCCCCTTTTCCCGCCTTTTTCCCCCTTTTCCCTCCTTTTTCCCTTTCCCCGCCTTTTCTCTCCCCCGTTTTCCCGCCTTTTTCCCCCCTTTTCCCCCTTTTCCCCTCACACCCACGTTTCCCAACCCCCCCCTTTTCCCCCCGACACAAATCACCGCCTTTGAAATACTTCAAAGAAAGTAACAAATTTTCACTTCTCTTTTTTTTTCACCATTTTTGCTTTTTTCAATATTTTTTCAATATTTTTTTTTCAATATTTTCCAACAGTTTTTCACTATTTTTCAACACTTCTCAACAGTTCCCAACACCTTTCGACACTTTTCCCAACAGTTTCCAACACTTTCTGGGATTTTTTTTTCCAATATTTTCCAATATTTTTCAGTATTTTTGAATATTTTTCAGTATTTTCAATAATTTTCAGTATTTTTCAATATTTTTCAAAATTTTTCAATATTTTCAATATTTTTCAATATTTTTCAACATTTTTCAATATTTTCAACATTTTCCAATATTTTTCAGTATTTTTCAATATTTTCCAAATTTTTCAAATTTTTCAATGTTTTTCAAAATTTTCCAATATTTTCCAAATTTTTCAATATTTTTCAACATTTTCCAATATTTTCAATATTTTTCAAAATTTTTCAACATTTTCCAAGATTTTCAATATTTTTCCAAATTTTTCAATATTTTTCAAAATTTTCCAAATTTTTCAACATTTTTCAAAATTTTTCAATATTTTCCAAATTTTTCAATACTTTTCAAAATTTTCCAACATTTTCAATATTTTTCAACATTTTTCAATATTTTTCAAAATTTTCCAGTATTCTCAACATTTTTCAAAATTTTTCCAATTTTTCAAAATTTTTCAAAATTTTTCAAATTTTTCAAAATTTTTCAAAATTTTCCAATATTTTCAACATTTTTCAATATTTTTCAAGTTTTTTAATATTTTCCAACATTTTCCAACATTTTCCAATATTTTCAACATTTTCCAATATTTCCCAATATTTTCCACTATTTCCCTTTTCCCGCTCTTTTCCGCACTTCTTTGCCATTTTCCCACCGTTTTCCTTCCCCCTTTTCCCCCCTTTCTCCCCTCCTCTCGGCCGCACCCCCCGCACCCCCCGCACCACCGCCGCTCCCCCTCCTCTCTCCTCTCTCCACCCCCATCTCCGCCGTAGAAAAACCCCCAAAATCGCCAAATATAAGACTTTTTCCCTCAGAAATTCCACTTTTTTGGGGGTTTTTAACCCCTTTTCGGGGGAATTCCGGGTTTTTTTTGTAGTATTTTTTGTAGCAAAAAGCAAAGCACAACCAAAAGGGAGGCACTGAGTGGGCGCCTTTCGGGGGACGTCGTGAAGGCCACGAGGGGACGCGGGCGGTTCCTCTCCCACCGGCGCAGAAGACACCTTCTCAACTCCTTCTCCAGAACCTCCAATCCCAAAGGATCTCTCATTCCGACGCGGCGGAAAACCCTCGGAAGCCTCAACTCACGTCACGGCGACGATGGATCCCTTCTTTCCATCTCGGAGATGTTCTCCACGCAGCGCCTTTGAGGTGGAGAAGGTCCAAAAGTAGCTCCGAAATTCCCATTTCCTTCTTTTTTTTCTTGGAAGAACCTTCAGGGATTGTCTCAACCCCTTCGGAGGAAGCAGCTGAGATGTCTCCACCACCCAAGAACCGCCTCCACAAAGCCTTTAAGACCTCCTCAAGAGGAGAAACCAACCCAGAGCTCCTCAGCGCCTCTTGGAGAGCGTCTCCTCCACCTCCAGGACCACCACCATCGCAACCTGAGGTCTTCCTCACCTCAACGGTGGTTTCTTCAGCGCTGGACCATCCCAAGGACCACGGTTTCTCCTCAGTTTCCACCGCTCTGGGACATAGCGATGGGTTTGGAGAACTTTCAACCACGTTTTGGTCTTCAGAGCTTTGGAGGAAAGAACCTTCAAAGTGAGATCTTCAGAGCTTTGGGTTCTTCAGACCTTCTGGTGGGGTTGAGCACCGCTCGGATGAGGTCGGAGACCCCCAAAGGGTGGATTCCAGCGTTGAGTAGAAACGAGGAGGAGGACTTGGACCTCAAAGAGGCTGAAGATCCATCACCTTCAGCTGAAGATCCACCACCTTCAGGTGGAGATCCACCACCTTCAGGTGGAGATCCACCACCTTCAGGTGGAGATCCACCACCTTCAGGTGGAGATCCATCACCTTCAGGTGGAGATCCATCACCTGAAGGTGAAGATCCATCACCTTCAGGTGGAGAACCACCACCTTCAGGTGAAGAACCGTCACCTTCAGTGCTCGTTGTGTCATAATGGACAAACTGTCCCTCTCCGACCATCGAGAAGGACCTCAGGAGAGCGGATGGGACCATTGAGGACCTCAGGAGAGCGGATGAGACCATTGAGGAGGACCTCAGGAGAGCAGATGGGACCATTGAGGACCTCAGGAGAGTGGATGAGACCATCGAGAAGGACCTCAGGAGAGCGGATGGGACCATGGAATCACCGTGGAGAGCTTGGAAGGACCTCCTGGAGAAGGAGTTGTCCTCAGAGGGCTGAGAAGGGCTGATTTGAGGGCCAGAAGGTCGCTGAGATACCTCTTTCCACCATGAAGTCCACCCCTTGTGGGAAAGAGGGTGGGATGAGGTCTTCTCGGAAGAGGAGGAGCTCCAGGTCCACCTCGGTCGGCGCCGTCACCTTCTCAGTGGCGAACGAAGTGCGACGTCGCCTTTGGAGGACACCACCAATGGTCTTCAAGAAAGAAACACCGTTGAGATTTGGTCCCGTGGAGACAACCGAAGACCCAACTCAACCCCATAACCACGTATCCACCACCTCCAGGAGGTCCAAGGAGGGCGGTGGGATGTCCCAAGTCCCGTCGGGCTCCGCGTGACGGCGTTAGAAAGGCACAACGGTAACAACAGAGTGGACCTCAGAGCTCCTCAGAGCTCCTCAGAAGCCCAAGGAAAGAGTGGGACATCTCCACAAGCGTCTGAAGACCAAAAGAAACCATCTCTCCACCTTCATTCCGAGGGCGAAACGACCGTCGAGGAGGTCCTTTGGAGAGCTCCACCGGTGGAGAAGATCAGAAACGTCTCCTGCGGTGACCGCTGAGGAGAAACGTCCAAAGCGGAGGAGGACAAAGCGCCGCTTTTTAGGGCATCTTCTGGTGGTGCTTCGGAGAAGGTCCAACAAAAAAGGGGGCAAAGATGAGGGAGGAGGAGAAGGACCACCACAGCTTCTCCAGAAGAAGTCACTAAATTTCTCATATATCTTTTATATATATATTTCTCTATTTCTCGGCTTTGTTTTTGGACAAAGGGTCCATCGCGGCCTTCAACCCCTCCGGGAACGGCTCCACCACCACCACCGACGACAACGACGATGACGCACCGACCGCCCCACCGGCGCTGAGGGAGGAACCCCGGGAGGAACCCCCAGAAACCTCTTGAGGAACATCTTGAGGAGCCTCTGAGAACCTCTTGAGGAACCCCTTGAGGAACCCCTTGAGGAACCCCCAGAAACCCCTTGAGGAACCTCTGAGAACCTCTCAAGGAACCTCTCGAGGAAACCCTTGAGGAACCTCTGGGAACCCCGCGAGGAACCTCTCAAGGAACCCCTTAAAGGACCCCTGAGGAACCTCTGAGGAACCTTTTGAGGAACTTCCGAGAACCCTTTGAGGAACCTTTTGAGAACCCCTTGAGGAACCCCTCATGGAACCTCTGAGAACCCCTTGAGGAACCTCTTGAGGAACCCCTCGGAACCTCCAAGAACCCTTTGAGGAACCTCTGAGAACCCCTTGAGGAACCTTTTGAGGAACCTCTGAGAACCCCTTAGGAACCCCTTGAGGAACCTCCAAGAACCTTTTGAGGAGCCCCTTGGAACCTACAAGAACCCTTTGAGGAACCCCTTGAGGAACGTCTTGAGGAACCCCTCAGAACCTCTGAGAACCCTTTGAGGAACCTCTGAGAACCCCTTGAGGAACCCCTTGAGGAACCTCTTGAGGAAACCCTCAGAGCCTCCGAGAACCCCTTGAGGAACCTCTGAGAACCTTTTGAGGAACCCCTTGAGGAACCCCTTGAGGAACCCCTCAGAACCTCCGAGAACCCCTTGAGGAACCCCTTCAGGAACCTTTTGAGGAACCCCTTGAGGAACCTCTTGAGGAACCCCTTGAAGAACCTCCAAGAACCCTTTGAGGGACCTCTGAGAACCCCTTGAGGAACCTTTTGAGGAACCTCTTGAGGAACCTCAGAACCTTTTGAGGAACCTTTTGAGGAACCTCTTGAGGAACACCTCCAAGAACCCCTTGAGGAACCTCTGAGAACCTCTTGAGGAACCTTTTGAGGAACCTCTGAGAACCCCTTGAGGAACCCCTCTTGAGGAACCCCTTGAGGAACCTCAGAACCCTTTGAGGAACCCCTTGAGGAACCTCTGAGAACCTCTTGAGGAGCCTTTTGAGGAACCTTTGAGGAACCCTTTGAGGACCCCCTCTTGAGGACCCCCTCCTGAGGACCCCCGGCGACGCCGGCAGTTCCGGGGGTGGTTTTTCGCCACTCCTTTGGAGTTTGAGGTCCATTTTCTCATCGCGGTCGCCCTCAATTCCATTCTTTTTTGTTTTTTCTCCACCGTTTTCTTCTCATTTTGGGGTTTTATTTTCAGTTTTTTTTGTGGTTTTTTTTTTTCCCCCAAAAATGAAAGAAAAAAAAAAAAAACTCCAAAATAAACCCCAAAAAAAAAACCAAAGAAGAACTTTTGAGGCACAACAAAAAAAACCTCCGCTTTGTCCTCCAGGGGAGGTCTGGGAGGACCTCTTTGGCCACCGCGGCCGCTGTCCCATCTTCCAGGGGAGGAGGAGGAGAGGAGGAGGAGGAGAGGAGGAAGTGGACATCTCCGTTGCCACCACCAAGGGGTCACCACGGCCCTGGAGGAGAAGGAGGAGGAGGAGAGGACATCGTGAGGAGGGGGGAAAAAGCCCTCGGAGATCATCTGCTCCCAACGGTATGGGGGACATCAACCACGGGGGCAGTGGGAGGACCTTCAGGGTCATGGAGGTCCACTCGAAGGTCATCGTTATGGTGTCCATCAACTGTGGAAGCATTGGGAAGACCTTCAAGGTCATTCAGGTTGACCATAAGGTCACCATTATGGTGTCCATCAACCACAGAAGCATTAGGAAGACCTTGAAGGTCATCCAATCCAACCCTAAGGTCACCATTATGGTGTCCATCAACTGTGGAAGCGTTGGGGAAGACCTCAAAGGTCATTGAGGTCCACTCTAAGGTCACCATTATGGTGTCCATCAACCACAGAACCACTGGGAAGACCTTGAAGGTCATCCAATCCAACTCTAAGGTCACCATTATGGTGTCCATCAACCGTGGAACCATTGGGAAGACCTTGAAGGTCATTGAGGTCCACTCTAAGGTTACTGTTATGGTGTCCATCAACTGTGGAACCATTTGGAAGACCTTCAAGATCACTGAGGTCCACTCTAAGGTCATTCAGATCAACCATAAGGTCACCATTATGGTGTCCATCAACAGTGGAAGCGTTGGGGAAGAGCTCAAAGGTCATTGAGGTCCACTCTAAGGTCACCATTATGGTGTCCATCAACCAGAGAAGCATTGGGAAGACCTTGAAGGTCATTGAGGTCCACTCTAAGGTCACCATTATGGTGTCCATCAACCATAGAACCATTGAGAAGACCTTGAAGGTCATCCAATCCAACCCTAAGGTCACCATTATGGTGTCCATCAACTGTGGAACCATTTGGAAGACCCTGAAGGTCATTGAGGTCCACTCTAAGGTCACCATTATGGTGTCCATCAAGCACAGAAGCATTGGGAAGACCTTGAAGGACATCCAATCCAACTCTATGGCCACCATGATGGTGTCCATCAGCCATAGAACCATTGGGAAGACCTTGAAGGTCATTGAGGTCCACTCTAAGGTCACCATTATGGTGTCCTTCAGCCATAGAAGCATTGGGAAGACCCTGAAGGTCATCCAATCCAACTCTATGGTCACCGTTATGGTGTCCTTCAACCACAGAAGCATTAAAAAGACCTTCAAGGTCATTGAGGTCCACTCTAAGGTCACCATTATGGTGTCCTTCAGCCATAGAACCACTGAGAAGACCTTGAAGGTCATCCAATTTAACCCTAAGGTCACCATTATGGTGTCCATCAACTGTGGAAGTGTTGGCGAAGACCTCAAAGGTCATTGAGGTCCACTCTAAGGTCACCATTATGGTGTCCATCAACCATAGAACCATCAGGAAGACCTTGAAGGTCATCCAATCCAACTTAAAGGTCACCATTATGGTGTCCTTCAGCCATAGAACCATCAGGAAGACCTTCAAGGTCATCCAATCCATCTCTAAGGTCACCATTATGGTGTCCATCAACCATAAAACCATTGGGAAGGTCACTGAGGTCCACTCTAAGGTCACCTTTATGGTGTCCCTCAACCACAGAAGCACTGGGAGATGGTTCCTCCTGGTGGATCTCCTCCCCAACCCCTGTCCCAACCCCGGTGGCGCTGGTCCTCACCTCCTCTCTCTACATCTGTCCCATGTGGTTGGAGGCGTCTCCCATGCCGGGGTGAGGTCCCGCCAGCGAGAGCGGTGGAGGATCTGAGGAGACCTTCTCTTCTTCTCTCCGTTTGAGACACGCGGCTTTCGGGTTCAGGTTGCGTTCTGGGGACCACCAAAAAAGAACCCCATCAGAGAGTGGAGAAGACCTCAAAGCTCCTCTGAGCTCCTCCAAGAGCTCCTGAAGAACATCTCAAAGGGGTTGGAAAGCAACGATGGGGTCTCCATCTCTCTGGAGAGCTTCGAGAAGGGCTTCCTCCATGTGGAACCACTGGGAAGACCTTCAAGATCTTTGAGGTCCACTCTGAGGTCACCATTATGGTGTCCATCAACCATAAAACCATTGGGGAAGACCTTGAAGGTCATTCAGGTCAACCATAAGGTCACCATTATGATGTCCATCAACCACAGAACCATTTGAAAGACCTTCGAGATCACTGAGGTCCACTCTAAGGTCACCATTATGGTGTCCATCAACCATAGAACCATTGGGAAGACCTTTGAGATCACTGAGGTCCACTCTAAGATCACCATTAAGGTGGAGAAGAAGCCCCAACCCCACCATGAGGAGGTCCCTCCTCGGCTTCACCTTCTCCACAGATCCCTCAAGACCTCCACAAAGCCCTCCTCGAGGTCCCTCTGCCCCAACCCATGATGGGAAGACCTCGAAGGTCCCTCCTTGGAGAGAGAAACCCATGTTTGGAGGACACCACGAAGGAGCTCCACCACCACCACCTTCTCCCAAGCCCTCAATGTTGAAGCACTGAAGCTCCAGAAGGTTCTTGGACCTTCTCAAAGCACCACCCGTGATGTCCTCAAAGCCCTGAAGGACCTCGGCTGGAGCCCTCGGAGCTGGAGGAGGCCCTCGGGTGGTGGCCACTGACCTCGGACCTGCTGCTCGAGGCTGAGGATGACGGCCACGGCCTGGTGGAGGATGAGGAGCTTGGTCTGGGGTTTGTCGCTCTTGAGGTGGAGCTGCACCATCCGCCCCAACTCTTTGAAGGCTTCGTTGATGTCGCGGACGCGGAGGCGCTCGCGGGCGTTGTTCGCCATGCGCCGCTCCTTCTCCCGCTCCGCCTTCTGCTCCGGCGTCAGATCCTCATCGTCGTTATTGCTGCGAGACAACCCAGAAGAGCCTTCCACTGCCAGGCCACCAGCGAGGGCGGGCCAAACCCCGACAAGATGGCCGCCGCCAACTCCGGGGGGGGGGAAACACCTACACCTTCCAGAAGGTTCCTCAACCTCCTCTAAGGTTCCTCCTCAACCTCCCCAAAGGTTCCTCCTCAACCTCCCCAAAGGTTCCTCCTCAACCTTCTAAAAGGTTCCTCAAAGGTTCCTCCTCAATGGTTCCTCCTCAACCTTCCAGAAGGTTCCTCAACCTCCCCAAAGGTTTCTCCTCAAAGCTCTCTCCTCAAAGGTTTCTCCTCAACCTCCTCAATGGTTCCTCCTCAACCTTCCAGAAGGTTCCTCAACCTCCCTGAAGGTATCTCCTCAACCTCCTCTAAGGTTTCTCCTCAAGGGTCTCTCCTCAATGTCTCCTAAGGTCTTTCCTCAACCTCCTCAATGGTTCCTCCTCAAAAGTTCCTCCTCAGCCTTCCAGAAGGTTCCTCAACTTCCTCAAAGGTTTCTCCTCAACATCCCCAAAGGTTCCTCCTCAACCTCCCTAAAGGTCTCTCCCCAAAGGTCTCTCCTCAACCTCCTCAAAGGTTCCTCCTCAAAAGCTTCTCCTCAACCTTCCAGAAGGTTCCTCAACCTCCCCAAAGGTCTCTCCTCAACCCCCTCAAAGGTTTCTCCTCAACCTCCCCTGAAGGTTCCTCCTCAACCTTCTAGAAGGTTCCTCAACCTCCTCAAAGGTTCTTCCCCAAAGGTTTCTCTTCAACGTCCCCTGAAGGTTTCTGCTCAACCTTCCAGAAGGTTCCTCAATGGTTCCTCCTCAAAGGTTCCTCCTCAACCTTCCAGAAGGTTCCTCAACCTCCTCTAAGGTTCCTCCTCAACCTCCCCTGAAGGTTTCTGCTCAACCTTCCAGAAGGTTCCTCAAAGGTTCCTCCTCAATGGTTCCTCCTCAACCTTCCAGAAGGTTCCTCAACCTCCACAAAGGTTTCTCCTCAAAGGTTTCTCCTCAACCTCCTCAAAAGTTCCTCCTCAAAGGCTTCTCCTCAACCTTCCAGAAGGTTCCTCAACTTCCCCAAAGGTTTCTCCTCAACGTCCTCAAAGGCTTCTTCTCAACATCCCCTGAAGGTTCCTCCTCAACCTTCCAGAAGGTTCCTCAACATCCTCAAAGGTCTCTCCTCAACCTCCCCAAAGGTTTCTCCTCAACCTCCCCTGAAGGTCTCTCCTCAACCTCCTCAAAGGTTTCTCCTCAACCTCCCCTGAAGGTTCCTCCTCAAACTTCTAGAAGGTTCCTCAACCTCCCCAAAGGTTCTTCCCCAAAGGTTTCTCCTCAACGTCCCCTGAAGGTCTCTCCTCAACCTTCTAAAAGGTCTCTCCTCAACCCCCTCAAAGGTTTCTCCTCAAAGGTCTCTCCTCAACCTCCCCTGAAGGTTTCTCCTCAACCTTCTAGAAGGTTCCTCAACCTCCTCAAAGGTCTCTCCTCAATGTCTCCTAAGGTTTTTCCTCAACCTCCCCAAAGGTTTCTCCTCAAAGCTCTCTCCTCAAAGGTCTCTCATCAACCTCCTCAATGGTTCCTCCTCAAAAGTTCCTCCTCAACCTTCTAGAAGGTTCCTCAATCTCCCTGAAGGTTTCTCCTCAACCTCCTCTAAGGTTTCTCCTCAAAAGTCTCTCCTCAATGTCCCCAAAGGTTTCTCCTCAACTTCCTCAATGGTTCCTCCTCTAAGGTTTCTCCTCAACGTTCTCAAAGGTTTCTCCTCAACGTCCTCTGAAGGTTTCTGCTCAACCTTCTAAAAGGTTCCTCGAAGGTTCCTCCTCAATAGTTCCTCCTCAACCTTCCAGAAGGTTCCTCAACTTCCTCAAAGGTCTCTCCTCAACGTCCCCAAAGGTTTCTCCTCAACCTTCTAAAAGGTCTCTCCTCAACCTCCTCAAAGGTTCCTCCTCAAAGGTTTCTCCTCAACCTCCTCAAAGGCTTCTTCTCAACATCCCCTGAAGGCTTCTCCTCAACCTTCCAGAAGGTTCCTCAACCTCCTCAAAGGTCTCTCCTCAACCTCCTCCATGGTTCCTCCTCAACCTTCTAGAAGGTTCCTCAACCTCCCTGAAGGTTTCTCCTCAGAGGTCTCTCCTCAACCCCCTCAAAGGTTCCTCCTCAAAGGCTTCTCCTCAACCTTCCAGAAGGTTCCTCAACCTCCTCAAAGGTTTCTCCTCAACATCCCCAAAGGTTCCTCCTCAACGTCCCCTGAAGGTTTCTGCTCAACCTTCTAAAAGGTTCCTCAAAGGTTCCTCCTCAACCTTCCAGAAGGTTCCTCAACTTCCTCAAAGGTTTCTCCTCAACCTTCTAAAAGGTCTCTCCTCAACCCCCTCAAAGGTTTCTCCTCAACCTTCTCTGAAGGTTTCTTCTCAACCTTCCAGAAGGTTCCTCAACCTCCTTAAAGGTTCCTCCTCAAAGGTTCCTCCTCAATATCCCCAAAAGTCTTTCCTCAACTTCCTCAAAGGTCTCTCCTCAACCCCCTCAAAGGCTTCTCCTGAACCTTCCAGAAGGTTCCTCAACCTCCCTGAAGGTCTCTCCTCAACATCCCCAAAGGTCTTTCCTCAATGTCCCTCAAAGGTCTCTCCTCAGCCTCCCCTGAAGGTTCCTTCTCAACCTTCCAGAAGGTTCCTCAACCTCCTCAAAGGTTTCTCCTCAACATCCCCAAAAGTCTTTCCTCAACCTCCCCAGAGGTCTCTCCTCAAAGGTTTCTCCTCAATGTCCTCAAACGTTTTTCCTCAACATCCCCTGAAGGTTCCTCCTCAACCTTCCAGAAGGTTCCTCAACCTCCCCTGAAGGTCTCTCCTCAACCTCCTCAAAGGTTCCTCCTCAAAGGTCTCTCCTCAAACCTTCCAGAAGGTTCCTCAACCTCCTCAAAGGTTCCTCCTCAAAGGTTTCCTCTCAACCTCCTCAAAGGTTCCTTCTCAACCTTCCAGAAGGTTCCTCAGCCTCCTCAAAGATCTCTCCTCGCACTCCCGAAGGTCCCTCCTCAAGGTCCCACCTCAACCTTCTCCCTTCTGAGCTCCGAGCGCTTCTTCTCGACCCATCCCACCGCTCGCAGCCGTGTCCGGCGGCACCGGAGCCTCCCGAGGCCGTGTCCTCCTCCAGGACCTTCTCCACCCACCCTTTACATTGAGAAGAAACCTTCTGGAGAGGTGACGATGGAGTTCCACCACCTCCGAACAAAGACCTCACGGACCCATTTCTACTGGTGAGGAACCTTCTCAAGACCTTCTGTCCCTCAACCCCTTTTCCACCCGGACGTTCCTCCATCGTTCCATGGAATCGAAGTGGGACAACCCCAGAAGGGACCTCAGAGACCACCACCACCCACACAGGACCACCTCCCACCTCCACCCAAGCGCCTCTCCAACATCTCCAGGGATGGACGGAGAGCTCAGAGGAGCTCAAAGGTCCTCCTGAGCCGCCCCAACGCCTTCTCCAGAGGCAGAAGAAGCCCCTCGAGCTCTGAAAGCGTTGAGTTTTGGGGCCTCCTGGAAGCCCCAAAGGTGGCTTCTTCTGGAACCATCTCCCCTGAGGTCCTCTTGGGGGAGGAGAAGACCTCCGCGGGTTCCCCCCACCCCTGGGGAAGGCCAGGAGGACCTCGTGAGGCCCCCGTGGGTGGCCCGTTACCTAGATCTTGACCTAGTAATGGATTTGAGCTCCTTCTTGTCCTCCTCCAGCTTCTTCTCCTCCGTGGATTTGGGGTCCTGAAGGTTCTCATCTCCTTCGTCGTCCGATTTGATCTCGGAGCTTCCCGACGACGACGCTGGGAGCCCCGCGCCCAGCCCTGCGCACCACCCACCGTCCAGGGCCACCGGGGACCTCCAAAGGTCCCCCAGATGCCTCCAACCCATCCTCCAAAGGCCCTCCAGATGCCTCCAACCCATCCTCCAAAAGCCCTCCAGATGCCTCCAACCCATCCTCCAAAAGCCCTCCAGATGCCTCCAACCCATCCTCCAAAGGCCCTCCAGATGCCTCCAACCCATCCTCCAAAGGCCCTCCAGATGCCTCCAACCCATCCTCCAAAGGCCCCCCAGATGCCTCCAACCCACCCTCCAAAGGTCCCCCAGATGCCTCCAACCCATCCTCCAAAGGTCCCCCAGATGCCTCCAACCCATCCTCCAAAGGTCCCCCAGATGCCTCCAACCCATCCTCCAAAGGCCCTCCAGATGCCTCCAACCCATTCCATGAAGATCCCTCCAACCATCATCCAAAGGCCCTCCAGATGCCTCCAACCCATTCCATGAAGGTCCCTCCAACCCATAATTGAAGACCCCAAAGGTCCCTCCAACCCATTCCATGATTTGAAGACCCTGAAGAACCCTCCAACCCATCATTCCAAGACCCAAAGGTCCCTCCAACCCATAATCAAAGACCCTGAAGATCCCTCCAACCCATTCCATGAAGATCCCTCCAACTGATTCCAAGAAGGTCCCTCCAACCCATGATTTGAAGACCCTGAAGGTCCCTCCAACCCATTCCATGATATGAAGACCTCGAAGATCCCTCCAACCCATGATCCAAAGACCCTGAAGAACCCTCCAACCCATCATTCCAAGACCTTGAAGATCCCTCCAACCCATAACTGAAGACCTCGAAGGTCCCTCCAACCCATTCCATGAAGATCCCTCCAACCCATGATCCAAAGACCCCGAAGGTCCCTCCAACCCAAGATTTGAAGACCCTGAAGATCCCTCCAACCCATGATCCAAAGACCCTGAAGGTCCCTCCAACCCAACCCACGACTCAAAGACCTCGAAGATCCCTCAAACGCATGATATGAAGGTCCCTCCAACCCATTCCATGACTGAAGACCCTGAAGGTCCCTCAAACCCATGATCTGAAGACCCTGAAGAACCCTCCAACCCATGATTCCAAGACCCAAAGGTCCCTCCAACCCATGATATGAACACCCTGAAGATCCCTCCAACCCATGATCCAAAGACTCTGAAGGTCCCTCCAACCCATGAACTGAAGACCCTGAAGATCCCTCCAACCCATTCCATGACTCAAAGACCTCAAAGATCCCTCAAACGCATGATATGAAGGTCCCTCCGACCCATTCCATGACCGAAGACCCTGAAGATCCCTCCAACCCATGATTGAAGACCCTGAAGAACCCTCCAACCCATCATTCCAAGACCCAAAGGTCCCTCCAACCCATGATATGAAGACCCTGAAGATCCCTCCAACCCATGATCTGAAGATCCCTCCAACCCATAATTGAAGACCCCAAAGGTCCCTCCAACCCATTCCATGACTTGAAGACCCTGAAGATCCCTCCAACCCATGATCTGAAGACCCCGAAGGTCCCTCCAACCCATGATTGAAGACCCTGAAGATCCCTCCAACCCATGATCCAAAGACCCTGAAGGTCCCTCCAACCCATTCCATGATATGAAGACCTTGAAGATCCCTCAAACCCATCATTCCAAGACCCAAAGGTCCCTCCAACCCATGATCTGAAGACCCTGAAGGTCCCTCCACCCCCAGATCTGAAGGTCCCTCCACCCCCAGATCTGAAGGTCCCTCCAAGCCCAGATGTGAAGGTCCCTCCACCCCAGATGTGAAGGTCCCTCCCCCCCAGATGTGAAGGTCCCTCCACCCCCAGATCTGAAGGTCCCTCCAAGCCCAGATGTGAAGGTCCCTCCCCCCCAGATGTGAAGGTCCCTCCAAGCCCAGATGTGAAGGTCCCTCCAAGCCCAGATGTGAAGGTCCCTCCCAGCCCAGAGGTGAAGGCCCCGGCGGTGGGTGGAGGTCTCACCTCGGAAGGGGTCCTGGGGGGGGTTGATGTCGGGCGAGGCGGCCGTCGGGAGGGGACACTGCGGCCCCGAGACGGCGTTGGGCGCCACCGCGTGGCTCCCGCGCAGGGGGACACCGTCCTCCCGGTGAGACCCCACCTGTGGGCCACAACCGGGACAACCTGCAGCCCCACCACCGCCCAGGAGCTCCAGGAGGACCTCCAGGAGGAGCTCAAGGGTGGGAATGGAGGTGGAAAGTGAAGGAGAACCTCAAGGAGGACCTCCTGGGTGGGAACGGAGGGAGAAGGTGAAGGAGGAGCTCAGGGAGAACCTTGAGGAGGACCTTAGGGAGGAGCTCGAGAAGTATTTTGAGGAGGACCTCAGGGAGGACCCCAAGAAGGAGCTCAAGGAGGACCTCAGGGAAAACTCTGGGTGGGAATGGAGGTGGAAGGTGAAGGAGAACCTCAAGGAGGACCTCAGGGAGGACCTCAAGAGTGGGAATGGAGGGAGAAAGTGAAGGAGGACCTCAAGGAAGACCTTATGGGTGGGAATGGAGGTAGAGGGTGAAGGAGGACCTTGAGGAGGAGCTCAAGGAGGACCTCATGTGTGGGAACAGAGATAGAAGGTGAAGGAGAAGCTCAAGGAGGAGCTCAAGGGTGGGAATGGTGGCAGAAAGTGAAGAAGGACCTCAGGGAGGAGCTCAAGGAGGACATCAAGGAGGACCTCAGGGAGAACCATAGATGGGAATGGAGGAAGAAGGTGAAGGAGCACCTTAAGGAGGACCTTATGGGTGGGAATGGAGGTGGAATGTGAAGGAGGACCTCAAGGAGGAGCACCTCAGGGAGGACCATGGGTGGAAATGGAGGTGGAAGCTCAAGGAGGACCTCATGGGTGGGAATGGAGGGAGAAGGTGATGGAGGACCTCAAGGGGGACCTCAAGGGTGGGAATGGAGGTGGAAAGTGAAAGAGGAGCTCAAGGAGGACCTCCAGGAGGACCTCCTGGTGGGAATGGAGGTGGAAGGTGAAGGAGGAGCTCAGGGAGGACCTTATGGGTGGGAATGGAGGCAGAAAGTGAAAGAGGACCTCAAGGAGGACCTTATGGGTGGGAATGGAGGGAGGAGGTGAAGGAGGACCTCAGGGAGGAGCTCAAGGGTGGGACCAGAGGTGGAAGGTGAAGGAGGAGCTCAAGGAGGACATTGAGGAGGACCTCAGGGAGGACCTTATGGGTGGGAATGGAGGGAGAAGGTGATGGAGGACCTCAAGGAGGACCTCGTGGGTGGGAATGGAGGCAGAGGGTGAAGGAGGACCTTGAAGAGGATTCTTGAGGAGGAGCTCAGGGAGGACATTGAGGAGGACCTCATGGGTGGGAATGGAGGTGGAAGGTGAAAGAGGACCTCAAGGAGGACCTTATGGGTGGGAATGGTGGCAGAAGGTGAAGGAAGAGCTTAGGGAGGACCTTATGGCTGGGAATGGTGGCAGAAAGTGAAGGAGGACCTCAAGGAGGACATTATGGGTGGGAATGGAGGGAGAGGGTGAAGGAGGAGCTCAAGGAGGACCTCATGGTTTGGAATGGAGGTGGAAGCTCAAGGAGGACCTCCTGGGTGGGAACAGAGGTAGAAGGTGAAAGAGCTCAAGGAGGACCTTATGGGTGGGAATGGCGGCAGAAAGTGAAGGTGGAAGCTCAAGGAGGACCTCATGGGTGGGAATGGAGGTGGAAGGTGAAGGAGGACCTTGAGGAGGACCTCCTGGGTGGGAATGGCGGCAGAAGGCGAAGGAGGACCTCAAGGAGGACCTCATGGGTGGGAATGGAGGGAGAAGGTGAAGGAGGAGCTCAAGGAGGACCTTATGGGTGGGAATGGTGGCAGAAGGCGAAGGAGGACCTCAAGGAGGACCTCATGGGTGGGAATAGAGGGAGAGGGTGAAGGAGGACCTCAAGGAGGAGCTCCTGGAGGACCTCGTGGGTGGGAATGGTGGTAGAAGGTGAAGGAGGACCTTGAGGAGGATTCTTGAGGAGGACCTCATGGGTGGGAATGGAGGCGGAAGGTGAAGGAGGAGCTCAAGGAGGACCTCCTGGGTGGGAATGGCGGCAGAGGGTGAAGGAGGACCTTGAGGAGAATTCTTGAGGAGGAGCTCAAGGAGGACCTTGAGGAGGACCTCATGGGTGGGAACAGAGGTGGAATGTGAAGGAGGGCCTCGAGGAGGACCTCATGGGTGGGAATGGCGGCAGAGGGTGAAAGAGGAGCTCCAGGAGGACACTGAGGAGGACCTCAGGGAGGACCTTATGGGTGGGAACAGAGGTGGAATGTGAAGGAGGAGCTTAAGGAGGACCTCCTGGGTGGGAATGGAGGGAGAAGGTGAAGGAGAACCTTGAGGAGGAGCTCAAGGAGGGCCTTGAGGAGGACCTCATGGGTGGGAACAGAGGTGGAATGTGATGGAGGACCTTGAGGAGGACCTTATGGGTGGGACCTGAGGTGGAAGGTGAAGGAGGAGCTGGGGGAGGACCTCCTGGGTGGGAACGGTGGTGGAAGGTGAAGGAGGAGCTGGGGGAGGAGGTCGTGGCCGTGCTCACCATGAGGCCGTGGCGGTTGGCGAGGAGCGCGGGCCCGTAGGCGGCGCCGAGGCCGCCCATGGCGCCGTTGGCGGTGGGCGCCATGAGGGCGTGGCCGTCGCCGTGCCCCACCGCGTGGTTGCGCAGAACGTGGATGGCGTCGTCCAAGCGCTCCAAACGGTCCTCGATGCGGCTTTGCTGCGCGAGAAGAAAGAGGAGAAGACCACCGTCAGTGTCTCCTCCCAACATTGAGACCTCTTCTTCTCCACAGGGGTCGAGCGGAGGCCGTCGGGGAGAGGAGAAGACCTCCGAGGTCACCACCGGGTTTGGATTTTCATGGGCAAAAGAGGGTTCAATGGTTCCTCATGACCATGCGTCCTCCTCGAGGTGGGGCCGACGGCCACCGCCCAACGCGGCCGAGAAGGAGAAACCATCTCCGAGAGCCGTGGAGACACCACCGCCTCCAGGAATGGACCACCCGGAGGAGCTCCTGGAGAGCAGCGGAGGAGTCCCAGCACCGACCCCCCAAGGAAGGCCCGGGCGGTTCCTCACCTCCACCGAGAGACAACCGACCACGAAGGAACCCAACCCCGGCAAGAGGCCACCAGGAGAGCCACCTCCTCCCCAAAGCCACCAGAGCTCTACTCCCACCCCAAAGCCACCACAGAAGCTCCTTTTCCCCTCTGAAGCCACCAGAGAAGGTCCTCTTCCTCCCCAAAGCCACCAGAGAAGCTCTTCTTCCTCCCTGAGACCACCAGAGAAGCTCCTCTTCCCCCTTGAAGCCACCAGAGAAGCTCTACTCCCACTCTGAAGCCACCAAAGAAGCTCCTCTTCCTCCCCAAAGCCACCAGAGAAGCTCCTCTTCCACCCTGAGACCATCAGAGAAGCTCTACTCCCACTCTGAAGCCACCAGAGAAGGTCCTCTTCCTCCCCAAAGCCACCAGAGAAGCTCTACTCCCACTCTGAAGCCACCAGAGAAGGTCCTCTTCCTCCCCAAAGCCACCAGAGAAGCTCTACTCCCACCCTGAAGCCACCAGAGAAGCTCTACTCCCACCCTGAGACCACCAGAGAAGCTCTACCCCCACCCCAAAGCCACCAGAGAAGGTCCTCTTCCACCCTGAGACCACCAGAGAAGCTCTACTCCCACTCCAAAGCCACCAGAGAAGCTCCTCTTCCCCTCTGAAGCCACCAGAGAAGCTCTACTCCCAAAGCCACCAGAGAAGCTCTACTCCCACCCCGAAGCCACCAGAGAAGCTCTACTCCCACCCCGAAGCCACCAGAGAAGCTCTACTCCCACTCCAAAGCCACCAGAGAAGGTCCTCTTCCCCCCTGAAGCCACCAGAGAAGCTCTACTCCTACCCCAAAGCCACCAGAGAAGCTCCTCTTCCTCCCTGAGACAACCAGAGAAAGCTTTACTCCCACCCCGAAGCCACCAGAGAAGCTCCTCCTGCTCTACAGATGGGGTTCCCAGACGTGGACTTGGTCACCCCAAGCCAATATGGAAGGAGAAGCTCCAGAGGACAATCCTCCGGCTCTGAGGAACCTGAGCTCCATCAGGTGGACCTTCTGGAAGTCCCTTCTCCAACCCATCGCTCTCCAAAGTGCCCAAAGAACCTCTCGAGCTCCACCAGGAGAAGGTCTGAGGTGGACCATCCCCACCCCGGCCACCTCCTTCCTGCCAGAAGCTTCCGAAGAAGCCAACGGCACCTCCAGGTGGTCCCTGAGAAGGTGAGACCCCACCTTGAGGTCCTCCATCTCCCATCCCACCGCTCTGGGGAACCCCTTTAGAACTCAACCAGGAGATCTTCAACCTCGGCGGTTCTTTCTTGGCCTTCAATTCCTTCTGGAAGCCGTGGGTGATGCCACCAGGTGAGCTCACCCCATGGTTTCTCCTCAGGAGAAGCCATTTGACCCTCCCCGTGCAGTCCCCAAGATGGAAGAACCACCACAACTTCTCCAAAGCGCACTTTCCTCCTCCTCCTCCACCACCACCACCACCTTTAGGGTTCCACCACCGTCGAGGTGGAACACCCAAAGCTTTAGAGGAGGTCCCTAAAGGTCATGAAGAACCTGAAGGAGAAGAGATGGATGGGAAAATGGAGGAGAAGAAGGAGAGAAAGATGGCGGCGGAGGAGGTCCCCAAAGGGCAACGTACCAAGGAGTGTAAAGGACCTTCATAATTAGGAGATGACGCCGCTGGACCTCCACCGCGAGACCACCCAGCGGGGCCTGCTGACAGCAAAAGGGCAGTTACCACCAGAGCTTCAGGAGGACACCCCGAAACGGCCCTCCCTCGGGCCCAGGAGACAGCGGCTCCCAAAGCACCTCCAGGTGGCTCCAAAAAGCCCAGGAGAGAACCAACCGGGGTTCCACCGGGGAGGGGAGGGGCTGAAGGCCACGTGGGATGGGGGTTGGAGGTCGTGAAGACCACGGGGGAGGAGGGTTGGAGGTCGTGGAGGGGTTGAAGGCCACGTGGGAGAAGGTTGGAGGTCGTGAAGACCACATGGGATGGGGTTTGGAGGTCGTGAAGACAATGTACAATGGGGTGTGGAGGTCATGGAGGTCATGAAGACCATGTGGGAGGGGGTTTGGAGGTCGTGGAGGGGTTGAAGACCACGTACAATGGATTTGGAGGTCATGAAGACCACATGGGATGGAGTTTGGAGGTCATGGAGGGGTTGAAGGCCACATAGGATGGGGGTTGGAGGTCGTGAAGACCACGGGGGAGGAGGTTTAGAGGTCATGGAGGGGCTGAAGGCCATGTGGGATGAGGTTTGGAGGTCGTGAAGACCACGTACAATGGGGTGTGGAGGTCATGGAGGTCGTGAAGGCCATGTGGGAGGGGGTTTGGAGGTCGTGGAGGGGCTGAAGGCCACATAGGATGGGGGTTGGAGGTCGTGAAGACCATGTGGGAGGGGGTTTGGAGGTCATGGAGGCCACGTGGGATGGGGTTTGGAGGTCGTGGAGGGGTTGAAGGCCACATGGGAGAAGGTTGGAGGTCGTGAAGACCACATGGGATGAGGTTTGGAGGTCGTGGAGGGGCTGAAGGCCACATGGGAGGGGGTTTGGAGGTCATGAAGACCATGTGCAATGGAGTTTGGAGGTCGTGGAGGAGTTGAAGACCACGTGGGATGGGGTTTGGAGGTTGTGGAGGGGTTGAAGGCCACGTGGGATGGGGTTTGGAGGTCATGAAGACCACATGGGATGAGGTTTGGAGGTCATGGAGGGGCTGAAGGCCACGTAGGATGGGTGTTGGAGGTCATGGAGGGGCTGAAGGCCACGTGGGATGAGGTTTGGAGGTCATGGAGGGGATGAAGGCCACATGGGAGGGGGTTTGGAGGTCATGAAGGCCACATGGGATGAGGTTTGGAGGTCGTGGAGGGGTTGAAGGCCACATGGGAAAGTATTTGGAGGTCGTGAAGGCCACGTGGGAGGGGGTTGGAGGTCGTGGAGGGGCTGAAGGCCACGAGGAATGGAGTCGGGAGGTCGTGGACAGGTTGAAGACCACGTGGGAGGGAGTTTGGAGGTCATTGAGGGGTTGAAGGCCATGTGGGAGGTGTTTGGAGGTCATGGAGGGGCTGAAGGCCACGTGGGATGAGGTTTGGAGGTCATGAAGACCACATGGGATGGGGTTTGGAGGTCGTGAAGACCATGTACAATGGGGTGTGGAGGTCATGGAGGGGTTGAAGGCCACATGGGAGGGGGTTTGGAGGTCATGAAGACCATGAGGGATGAGGTTTGGAGGTCATGGAGGGGTTGAAGGCCATGTAGGATGGGGTTTGGAGGTCATGAAGACCATGTACAATGGGGTGTGGAGGTCATGGAGGTCATGAAGACCATGTGGGAGGGGGTTGGAGGTCCTGGAGGGGTTGAAGGCCACGTGGGAGGGGATTTGGAGGTCATGAAGACCACATGGGATGGAGTTTGGAGGTCACGGAGGGGCTGAAGGCCACGTGGGAGGGGGTTTGGAGGTCATGAAGACCACATGGGATGGGGTTTAGAGGTCATGAAGAGGTTGAAGGTCACATGGACTGGGATTTGGAGGTTGTGGAGGACTTGAAGGCCACGTGCAATGGATTTGGAGGTCATGAAGACCACATGTGATGGAGTTTGGAAGTCATGGAGGGGTTAAAGGCCACGTGGGAAGGGGTTGGAGGTCGTGAAGACCACGTGGGAGGGCGTTTAGAGGTCACTGAGGTCGTGAAGACCACAAGGGATGGGGTTTGGAGGTCACAGAGAGGTTGAAGGTCACGTGGACTGAGATTTGGAGATTGTGGAGGACTTGAAGGCCACGTGCAATGGATTTGGAGGTCACGGAGGGGTTGAAGGCCACATGAGATGAGGTTTGGAGGTCGTGAAGACCATGTGCAATGGGGTGTGGAGGTCATGGAGAGGTTGAAGGCCACATGGGATGGGGTTTGGAGGTCATGGAGGGGCTGAAGGCCACGTGGGAGGAGATTTGGAGGTCATTGAGGGGTTGAAGGCCACATGGAATGGGATTTGGAGGTCGTGGAGGACTTGAAGGCCATGTGGGAGGGGGTTTGGAGGTCACAGGTTCTCCACCTCTGGTGGGCTCCAAAACCCACGGAGAGGTGGGACCTGGGGACACGGTGTCTCCTGGTGGCTTTGGTTGCCTTGGAGGACACCTGGGGAGCTTCAGCAGGGCTCGTGGACAAAGAAGAGACCTTCTGAGGTGGACCTCATTTGAAAGAGGTCACAGAAAGCCAAGAGGCCTTCTCCAAGGTCTCGGGGTTTAAGAAATTGGAGTGAGGTGGACCTTCAAACCTCTTTAAGTCCATGAGTTATGGTCAGATGGACCTTCAAACCTCATGTACTATGGTCAGATGGACCTTCAAACCTCCTTAGATTCATGAGTTATGGTCAGATGGACCTTAAACCTCATGAATTGTGGTCAGATGGCCCTTTAGAGCTCCTTAAGTCCATGAGTTATGGTCAGATGGACCTTCAAACCTCTAAGTTAGAGTCAGGTGGACCTTCAAACCTCATGAATTGTGGTCAGATGGACCTTTAAACCTCCTTAAGTTCATGAGTTATGGTCAGATGGACCTTCAAACCTCATGAACTGTGGTCAGATGGACCTTTAGACCTCCTGAAGCTCCTGAGTTATGGTCAGGTGGACCTTCAAACCTCTAAGTTAGACTCAGGTGGACCTTTAGACCTCTTTAAGTCCATGAGTTATGGTCAGATGGACCTTCAAACCTCACGTACTATGGTCAGAAGGACCTTTAGACCTCCTTAAGTCCATGAGTTATGGTCAGGTGGACTTTCAAACCTCATGAATTGTGGTCAGATGGACCTTCAAACCTCCTTAAGTCCATGAGTTATGGTCAGGTGGACCTTCAAACCTCCTTAAGTTCACGAGTTATGGTCAGATGGACCTTCAAACCTCTAAGTTATAGTCAGGTGGACCTTCAAACCTCATGAATTGTGGTCAGATGGACCTTTGAACCTCCTGAAGCTCCTGAGTTATGGTCAGGTGGACCTTTAAACCTCCTTAAGTTCATGAGTTATGGTCAGATGGACCTTCAAACCTCTGAGTTATAGTCAGGTGGACCTTCAAACCTCATAAATTGTGGTCAGATGGACCTTTAGACCTCCTTAAGTCCATGAGTTATGGTCAGGTGGACCTTCAAACCTCATGTACTATGGTCAGATGGACCTTTAGACCTCCTTAAGTCCATGAGTTATGGTCAGATGGACCTTCAAACCTCTAAGTTTGAGTCAGGTGGACCTTCAAACCTCCTTAGGTCCATGAGTTATGGTCAAATGGGCCTTCAAAGCTCATGAGTTGTGGTCAGGTGGCCCTTTAGAGCTCCTGAAGCTCCTGAGCTATGGTCCGACGGAGCTCCCGGGGGCTCTGGAGGTGCCAGCGGGCGCTGCCCCGTCCTGGTGGAACTCCAGGCCGGTGTCTCCTGGCCTGAGGAGGAGGAGGAGGTGGTGGGAAGTGTGGAGTAAAATAGAAGCCACAATACCTGCGAGAGAAGGGGGAGAACCGACAGGAGTTGAAGGATTTGATGGGAAGCTGGTGGTGGTGTGGTCTGGAGAGTAGATCTTCAAGAGACGATAGAGAGGTCATCTCAAAGCCATCAGCCAACGGCCAGAGCCACCCCAAAGGGCCCTCGGGACACCACCAGCGCCAAACGCAACCCCGAGGGACTCCTGGAAGGACCTGCGGCCTCGGGGGGGGCAACCTTCGGGGGGGCAACCTCCGGGGGTGAACCTTTGGAAGGTTCAACCTTCAGGGGGTCAACCTCCGGGGCTGAACCTTTGGAAGGTTCAACCTTCAGGGGGGTCAACCTCCGGGGCTGAACCTTTGGAAGGTTCAATGTTCAGAAGGTTCAACCTTGAAAGAGTTCCATGTTTAGAAGGTTCAACCTTTGGAAGGTTCAACCTTCAGAAGTTCAACCTTTGGAGGTTCAAAACCTTTGGAGGGTTCAACCTTTGAGGGTTCAACCTTTGGAGGTTCAACCTTTAAAGGGTTCAACCTTTGGAGGTTCAAAACCTTTGGAGGTTCAACGTTTGAAGGTTCAAAACCTTTGGAGGGTTCAACCTTTGAGGGTTCAAAACCTTTGGAGGGTTCAACCTTCGGAGGTTCAACCTTTGGAGGTTCAACCTTTAAGAGGTTCAACCTTTGGAAGTTCAACCTTCAGAAGTTCAACCTTTAAAGGGTTCAACATTAAGAAGGTTCAACCTTTGGAGGGTTCAACCTTCAGAGGTTCAACCTTTGGAGGTTCAACCTTTGGAGGGTTCAACCTTCAGAGGTTCAACCTTTAAAGGGTTCAACCTTTGAGGGTTCAACCTTCAGAGGTTCAACCTTCAGAGGGTTCAACCTTTGGAGGTTCAAAACCTTTGGAGGTTCAACCTTTGAGGGTTCAACCTTTGGAGGTTCAACCTTCGGAAGTTCAACCTTTAAAGGGTTCAACCTTTGAGGGTTCAACCTTCGGAAGTTCAACCTTTGGAGGTTCAACCTTTGGAGGTTCAAAACCTTTGGAGGTTCAACCTTTGGAGGTTCAAAACCTTTGGAGGTTCAACCTTTGGAGGTTCAACATTAGAAGGTTCAACCTTTGGAGGGTTCAACCCTTGGAAGTTCAACCTTTGAGGGTTCAATCTTTGAGGGTTCAACCCTTGGAAGGTTCAACCTTTAAAGGGTTTAATGTTCAGAAGGTTCAACCTTTGGAGGTTCAACATTCAGAAGGTTCAACCTCTGGAAGGTTCAATGTTCAGAAGGTTCGACCTTTAAAGGGTTCAACCTTTGGAATGTTCAACCTTTGAAGGTTCAACCTTTGGATGTTCAACCTTTGAGGGTTCAACCTTCGGAAGTTCAACCATTAAAGGGTTCAACATTAGAAGGTTCAACCTTTGGAGGGTTCAACCCTTGGAAGTTCAACCTTTGAGGGTTCAACCTTTGGAGGTTCAACCTTTAAAGGGTTTAATGTTCAGATGGTTCAACCTTTGGAGGTTCAACCTTTGGAGGTTCAACCTTCAGAAGGTTCAACCTCTGGAAGGTTCAATCTTGAGGAGGTTCAACATTGAGAAGGTTCAACCTTTAAAGGGTTCGATGTTCTGAAGGTTCACCCTTTGGAGCTTCACCCTTTGGACGTTTCACCCTTTGGAGGTTCACCCTTTGGAGGTTCACCCTTTGGACATTTGACCCTTTGGAAATTTGACCCTTTGGAGGTTCACCCTTTGGACCCTTCGAAGGTTGCCCCTTTGGAATTGGCCCCTTTGGAACGTGGCCCCTCGGAATGCCGCCTTCGGGGCGGGTTTGTGGTGGCCACCCTGGGGAGCGGCCGCGGGCGCTCCGCTCCGAGGAGAAGGTTCTTCCAACGCGGCCACCGGGGAGAGCGTTTGGCACTGCCCCAACGTGGACGGTGGCTTCTTGGCCCCTCCCTCGAGGTCTCGTTAACGAGACGACGGAGGAATATGCAAATGAGATGCAAACGAACCGCCATGAGAACTCAAAGGAACCCACTCTGCCCAGAAAATAACTCAAGTGGTCTTTGGAGAACCTGGAGGTGACCGAGTGGCCTCCGACTCCTCCAGGGAAGAGGTGGGGACACCTCGGCCGGAGCAGCGCTCTCGCAGAGCCCCCGGGGGGACCTCCCGCCCTTCTTCTCCCCCTTCCCACCCCGTGGTGGGGTCACCTTCTCCTGGAGGAGCCCCTCCCCCCCTCCCCGAGCCGACGGCGATGGTTCCTTACAGAGGCGAGAGCTTTGCCCAACGCGTCTCCGGTCTGCGAAGCGCCGGCTCCGCCCCCTCGGCCGCCTGCAAAGCAAGATGGCCGCCTCAGGAGATGCCACACGACACCTGGGACATCTCCTCCTGCTCCGTTTCCACCTGCTCTGGTGGAGTTTTCCAAGGAAGTTGTGGGATCTAAGAGGGCTTTGAGATGGAGAGGAACCCTGAGGAGCAACGAGGGCAACTCCTGAAGGACCTGAGATGGAGAGGAACCCTGAGGAGCAACGAAGGTCTCGCAGGAGAACCTCAATGCTCATGGAAGAGCTGGAAGGGATCCACCAGGCCCATGGAATGCAGCTCCGCAGGGATCTGAGGGCCAAACGCTTCTCCAAGCTGTGGAGTCCACCACCCTCCGGGTGAAGAACCATCTCCTCCCGTCCAACCCTCCGTTGGGGCATCTTCTGGCTGTCCCCTCTGGTCCTGAGAGAAGAGCTCAGGGGCTTCCTGGAGGCCTTGAAGGCCACGTGGCTTTGGAGCAATGGGATCTGCTGGGGTTGGACCATCAGAGGAACCACCCCCCGACCTTCCAGGAGCTGAAGAAGACACACAGGGAGTAAAGAGGTCCACGTGTCCACTCACCCATGATGGCGTCGGTGCCGTTGGCGGGCGGCGTGCAGGACGCTGCGCTGTAGTGGGCGGAGCCACCGCGGTGGAAGGTGGACATCGGAGGAAGACTGGAGTTGATGTCGGCCGAGGAGTGGGACGGGTAACTCTGGGGAGAAAAGAGGGGACATCTCCATGGCATCGGGCTGGAGAACCTCTGGAGAACCTCGGCCCATGGATCCAGCCTGGCCAGGACCCTCTGGAGAACCCTGGCCCATGATCCAGCCTGGCCAGGAACCTCTGGAGAACCTTGGCCCATGATCCAGCCTGGCCAGGACCCTCTGGAGAACCTTGGCCCATGATCCAGCCTGGCCAGGAACCTCTGGAGAACCTTGGCCCATGATCCAGCCTGGCCAGGAACCTCTGGAGAACCTTGGCCCATGATCCAGCCTGGCCAGGAACCTCTGGAGAACCTTGGCCCATGATCCAGCCTGGCCAGGAACCTCTGGAGAACCTTGGCTGTGATCCAGCCTGGCCAGGAACCTCTGGAGAACCTTGGCCCATGATCCAGCCTGGCCAGGACCCTCTGGAGAACCTTGGCCCATGATCCAGCCTGGCCAGGACCCTCTGGAGAACCTTGGCCCATGATCCAGCCTGGCCAGGACCCTCTGGAGAACCTTGGCCCATGATCCAGCCTGGCCAGGAACCTCTGGAGAACCTTGGCCCATGATCCAGCCTGGCCAGGAACCTCTGGAGAACCTTGGCCCATGATCCAGCCTGGCCAGGAACCTCTGGAGAACCTTGGCCCATGATCCAGCCTGGCCAGGAACCTCTGGAGAACCTTGGCCCATGATCCAGCCTGGCCAGGACCCTCTGGAGACCCTTGGCCCATGGATCCAACCTGGCCAGGAACCTCTGGAGAACCTTGGCCCATGGATCCAACCTGGCCAGGAACCTCTGGAGAACCTTGGCCCATGGATCCAGCCTGGCCAGGACCCTCTGGAGAACCTTGGCCATGGATCCAGCCTGGCCAGGAACCTCTGGAGAACCTTGGCCCATGGATCCAGCCTGGCCAGGAACCTCTGGAGAACCTTGGCCCATGATCCAGCCTGGCCAGGAACCTCTGGAGAACCTTGGCCCATGGATCCAGCCTGGCCAGGAACCTCTGGAGAACCTTGGCCCATGATCCAGCCTGGCCAGGACCCTCTGGAGAACCTTGGCCCATGGATCCAACCTGGCCAGGAACCTCTGGAGAACCTTGGCCCATGGATCCAGCCTGGCCAGGACCCTCTGGAGAACCTTGGCCATGGATCCAGCCTGGCCAGGAACCTCTGGAGAACCTTGGCCCATGATCCAGCCTGGCCAGGAACCTCTGGAGAACCTTGGCCCATGATCCAGCCTGGCCAGGAACCTCTGGAGAACCTTGGCCCATGATCCAGCCTGGCCAGGAACCTCTGGAGAACCTTGGCCATGGATCCAGCCTGGCCAGGAACCTCTGGAGAACCTTGGCCCATGACCCAGCCTGGCCAGGACCCTCTGGAGAACCTTGGCCCATGATCCAGCGTGGCCAGGACCCTCTGGAGAACCTTGGCCCATGACCCAGCCTGGCCAGGAACCTCTGGAGACCCTCAGCCCATGATCCCACCGCTCACCAGGCGCTCGTGGGGGTGGAGGCTGCAGTAGCTGCTGGACTGTGGGATGTGAGAAGAGTTGCCCAACATGGCGCCGTAGCCCGGTTGGTTCATCCCGCTGGAGGAGCTCCACGGGTCGCTGCTGGGATGTCCATCTGGAAGAGAAGAAGACAAAAACTCCATCAGTTGGCCCTTTGCTTCCTCAGCAAAGCCCTCCAGATGGGCCTCCGGGATGAGGACATTTGGCCCGAGGGGCAACCACAGCCACCGCATGGTCCTCTCCGTGGTGGGAGGTGGGATCTGGGGGGGCTTTGAGGTCCCTCCAACCCATCCCGTGACCTTCAAGGTCCCTCCAACCCATCCCACGCTGCTTCTGGGCAGGTTCCAAAGGCCATGGGCAGAAGAACGTGGCTCCACGTTCTTCCTTTGGATGTTCTCGGAGGTCTTTTGGTGTCTCTCCATGGAAAGATGGAAATGTATGGAAACGAGGGGCCTTCTGGAAGGCTTCTTCTCACCTTGCATGAAGAAGGAGGTGGGGAAGGTGCCGGCTGCTGGTTTGGAGGACGGATACCCCGGCGAGTCGCGGTTGTAGTCGGCAGTGCTGCCCGACGGAGCGTAGACCTGAGGAGCAACAACACCAACCAGAAGGTTCTTAGCAGGAAAAAAACCCCGAAGAAACCACCATTTTGGCCTTTTCGTGGTCACCAAACACCTTCTGACCTTCTCAACCCCTTTTCCAACCCCAAAGTCCTCTTTTGGGGCAGGAACGAAGCCACCGGCGGAACATCTGCTCCTCAAATCAAGAGGAACCAGATGTCACCCCGAGGAAAACTCCTTCCCTTCCGATTCGGAGCGGGAATAAACCTCCTCCAAGCGCCAAACTTTGGGATTTTGGGGCTAAATCAGAGTTTGGAGTCTTTTTAGGAGAAAAATGATCATTTTTTTGGGTTGAAACCAACCAAAAAGTGAAGGAAAAGAGCCTCGAAAACATCTTCTGAGGGAGGGATTGGGTGGGGGAGATGTTCCTCAGCTGGAGGAGCCTCTCATCCCGTCTCCGGAGGGTCGGGAAGAGCGGGAGGTCGTCACCTCCCGGATGAATACGGATCTCCTTCTCAGCGAAGGCGGCTGAGAAAGATGGCGATGACCCCACCGGCCACGAAGCTCCACCTTCAGGAGAAGGAGGAGGTTGTCCACCTATCCAAAGCCCACCTGGAGCGGTGCGGCCAATTCCGGAGGCCTCCAGAGCTTCTGGAGCTGGTGGAGCCACGGAGATGACGGGAGGGCTGGAGAACCTCTGCGATGAGGTTCCAGAGTCACCTCCCACCGCCTCAGGTGCCTCCGAGCCACCCTTGAACACCTCCAGCGATGGAGGACCTCCTTTGTCCCACTCTGGAGGTCCGAATTGGGGAAAGAACCCCACCGTCTCGTGGTGGGAGCGGCGGGAGGACCTCCCCCCCTCCTTCTCCCGGCCTTTTCCGGTGGCCGATCTCTTCCAGGTTTCCAGCAGAAGGCACTTTGCAACCTCTAATTTCATCCAGATGGTGAGAAGAAGGAGGAGGTGGTGGGGGCTGGAGAGGAAGAGGCCGCGGGGGCTGATGAAAAGCCCGGAAGGAACAATCCCACCCACCTCCTCAGCCTTGAGATGATTCCCTCAACCTGCAAAAAGGTCTCAACGAGAACCAGATGGCGCTTCTTCTCCAGCTTTCCTCCACTCTCCAAACCCGCCCAAAGGACCTTCAGGAGTTGGCGTTCCCATCAAACCACGATTGAGACCAGATGTGGCCACCACATGGCAACCAACCCCCCCCGTCCCACCCTTCCTCCTTCCTTGGAGGCTTCTCCAACCTTCAGGACCTCACGGTTCTCCTCCTTTCCGGCTCGGGCAACACCGCGGCCTTGAGGTGGACAATCTCGGAGGTCCTCAACGCCTCCTGAGCTCACGGATTCCATCAGGCGTTGACCTTGGAGATCCTTCCCAACCTCAAAGAGAGCATCGAGGAGGACCCTCCGAGGTGGAACCTGCGCTCCGGCCCCAAGAGGAGGAGCCGCTCCACACCTCTGGCATCTCCTCGCCTGGATTTTGTCTTCTCCAAAGCGTTCCCATCCTCAAAGGCAGCAGAAATGGTTTCCAGATGGGCCTCCAGGACGTTGCAGCTCGTTAACGCCCTCAGTTCAAAGCGGGTCAAGGAAACGCCAGGAGAAGACAAATGAGACCATGATGTCATCCCCCAAGGCCCAAAATAAGCTCTCCAAGCTCTGGTTTCTCTCCAGCCTCGGGCGTTGTCCCGTGGTCACCATCTCCAAAGAGAGGGTGAATTCCGCTCTGAGCTCACGGAACGCTTTGGTTGGAAGCTCAGAAGGGTGAGGTTGGAGAAGACCTTTGAGGTGGTGGAGGCCGAGAAGCTGCAGCTCACCAAACGCTTTGGAGAACATGGAGGAGAGGGCTTTGAGGGGCTGCAGAACCAGGCTTGAGGGATCTAAGGGGGGTTTGGAGGAGACCCTGAGCCCCAACTGTTAACTGTGAAGTCCCTTCTGACCTCGGGCCACCGCCTCCTCCATCTCCTACAAAGGCCCTTTGAGATCATCGAGTCCACAGAACGGAAGGTCTTTTTGTCCCTTTCAGCCAAACCTTCAAAGCTTCTTCTCGCCAGAGCCCGCGTGCAAATCGACTTCGTTAACTTGAAAGCCTCATTTGCATAACGAGAAGGCCATTTGCATAACGGGGAAGGAGACGGCGCAAAGCGATGGCTTCTGAAGACCAGAACGGGTGTGAAGAAGAGCAAAAGCTGAGGAGCTGCGGATGTCACCGTTGAGGATCCACCATTGGCCGCACTCTTATCTCCTCCCGACCACCCGCGAGAAGAAAAGGAGGGGGAGAAACCGGAGAGGGACACGTGGAAATGGAGTTCCATCAAAGAGGAACGGGATTATGCAAAGAGGAGGGTCTGAACTTCAAGGGGGGGTTGAAATGGAAGAGGAAGAGAGCCACCGGGTGAGACAAAGCCATTGGAGGTCCTACGAAGCCGGTGGAGAAAGGAGGACGGACTCGGGGGGTGGGAAGGGCACGGAAAGCTTCAAACGGACCGCGGCTGTGGAGATGTGGGGCTTCAGGACGCGGCTTAGTGGGCCGATGGTTGGCCTGGAGGAGCTCCGAGGCCTTCTCCAACCTCGACTCCATGATTTCACGGTGTTCCGCTGCGATGGATTAATGATGGGGTTCTCGATCACTGAATTAAAAGATATTTATGGGAAAAACAGGGAAAAAGGGTATTTTTACACCCGGAGCTGAAGGTTCTATGGGGTCATCTGTGTCCACCCAACTGTGGGCCTTCCTCGTGGGGCTCCAAACGCCTCCGGAAGCACCCCAGGATGGACCAGCTCTACAGTCCATTCCCTAAAAAACGGGGAAACGATTGGAATGAAAGAAGGAACAGGAAAATAAGTCAAAAATTTGGAGAAAATGGGAGAAATTTGGGGGAAAATGGGAGAGATTTGGGGAAAATGGGAGAGATTTGGGGGAAAATGGGAGAGATTTGGGGAAAATGGGAGAGATTTGGGGGAGAA
Source organism: Cuculus canorus (assembly GCF_017976375.1). Taxonomy (NCBI): domain Eukaryota; kingdom Metazoa; phylum Chordata; class Aves; order Cuculiformes; family Cuculidae; genus Cuculus; species Cuculus canorus. The sequence goes on from NC_071441.1 coordinate 77,581,894, forward strand.
TGGGAGAGATTTGGGGGGAAAATGGGAGAGATTTGGGGGAAAAGGGGAGAGATTTGGGGAAAATGGGAGAGATTTGGGGGAAAATGGGAGAGATTTGGGGAAAATGGGAGAGATTTGGGGGAGAATGGGAGAGATTTGGGGGGAAAATGGGAGAGATTTGGGGGAAAAGGGGAGAGATTTGGGGAAAATGGGAGAGATTTGGGGGAAAATGGGAGAGATTTGGGGGAAATGGGAGAGATTTGGGGGAAAATGGGAGAGATTTGGGGGAAATGGGAGAGATTTGGGGGAAAATGGGAGAGATTTGGGGAAAATGGGAGAGATTTGGGGGAGAATGGGAGAGATTTGGGGGGAAAATGGGAGAGATTTGGGGGAAAAGGGGAGAGATTTGGGGAAAATGGGAGAGATTTGGGGGAAAATGGGAGAGATTTGGGGGAAATGGGAGAGATTTGGGGGAAAATGGGAGAGATTTGGGGGAAATGGGAGAGATTTGGGGGAAAATGGGAGAGATTTGGGGGAAAATGGGAGAGATTTGGGGAAAATGGGAGAGATTTGGGGGAGAATGGGAGAGATTTGGGGGCAAAATGGGAGAGATTTGGGGGAAAAGGGGAGAGATTTGGGGAAAATGGGAGAGATTTGGGGGAAAAGGGGAGAGATTTGAGAGAAATGGGAGAGATTTGGGGAAAATGGGAGAGATTTAAGGGAAATGGGAGAAATTTGAGCGAAATAGGGGAGATTTGAGGAAAATGGGAAAGATTTGAAGGAAAACGGGGAGATATGAGGGAAAATGGGAGAGATCCGAGGGAAAACGAGAGAGATTTGAGAGAAAAGGGGAGAGATTTGAGGGGAAATGGGAGGAATTTGAGGGAAATGGGAGGAATTTGAGAGAAAGAGGGAAAGATTTGGGGAAAATGGGAGAGATTTGAGGGAAAATGGGAGAGATCTGAGGGAAAACGGGAAAGATTTGAAGGAAAATGGGAGAGATCTGAGCAAAATAGGGGAGATTTGAGGGAAAATGGGAGAGATTTGAGGGAAAACGGGGAGATCTGAGGGAAAATGGGGAGATCTGAGGGAAAATGGGAGAGATCTGAGGGAAAATGAGAGAGATTTGAGGGAAATCAGAGCAGAAATGGTCAAAATAGTCCCTTTTTTCCAGCAAATCCTCCTGTTTTCTGTCGGCGTCGGAATTTCTCGGCGCCCCCGAAGCTTAATGGGAACCAGATCGAGGGCGAAACAGGAAACAAACAATTCCTCGTCCCAATTTCCTGCCCATCAGGCGTCGGAGCTTTTGTTCCCCTCCTCCAAGCCAAAAGCCGGAGCACCAGGCTCTGATAGTATTTTCATATCGATTTAATCCCCCTTGGATCGAATTTGATTTTCAATTCAGTTTTCATTTCAGTTTTGAAGCCCAAACCACCCCAAGTTTCTCCACTGGAAGCGCCAAAATCCCATCAAAAAGAGATATTTTCCTATAGAAATGGGGTTATTGGAGAGAAATACATCCATTTATTTGCGATCTCTCCGATATACATCAATCTATTTGCGCTGTACCCCCATATAGCGATTGATTTGCGCTACAGCCCCACATACATCGGTTTAGTTGAGGTACAGCCCTCTCTATATCAATTTATTTGCCATACAGACCCATATACATCGATTTAGTTGTGACGGATCCCTATATATCCATTCCTATTTCCCATACATCCCTATATAGATGGATTTATTTGAGCTATATCCCTATATCAACCTTTATTTTAGGTATATATTCATATACAGAGGTTTATTCGAGCTATACCCCTATATAAATTCATTTATTCGGGATATATGCCTATATATATATATTTAATTGAGCTCCATCCCTACATATATTGATTTATTCCAGCTCTATCCCTACCCGTAGTTTCATATTCCTTCTATCCATCGCTTGATTTTAGCTCGATGGCTCTATATGGTTTTATTTTCACATATATACCTACAAACGTAGCTTTTTATAGGTGTATATATAGATTTATTGTAGCTCTCCAGATAAATACCCCATTATATAAGACATAAATCCTTATTGATAAGAGGTTTATTGTGGGCAGAGACCTATAGAGATACTTTTTTATCCATAAAGAGCATTATCTATATAGAGTTCTTTAGGCTGTGCCTATATCTCTCCTTTTATATTAGATATGGCCCTAAATATGTAGTTTTATTTCAGTTATATCCCCTATATCGATACTTTTATATCAAATGCATCCCTCGATCTACAGTTTTATATCAACTATACGCCGATATCCGTCGTTTACTATTAAATACATCCCTATAGCTATCATTTCATATCAAACCCATCCTTATCTATAGCTTTATCTCAAACAGATATGGGATCGAGCTAAAAGAAAACCACAGCCATAGGGGGAGAAGTGGAATAAAACTCCAGATATAGGGACAGAGCTAAAATACATCCCGAGATCGAGTTCTATAGCAAAGAGACGCCTATAGCTACAGTTATAAATAGCTTCATATTAAACATACACCTATAGCTATAGCTTTATATTAAATACACACCTACAGCCATAGTTTTCTATTAAATATATCCTTATATCTATAGTTCTCTATTAAATATATCCCTATAGCCATCGTTTTCTATTAAATACACACCTATAGCCACAGTTTTCTATTAAATATATACCTATAGCCATAGTTCTATATTAAATATACACCTATAGCCATAGTTTTCTACTAAATATATACTTATATCTATAGTTCTATATTAAACACACACCTATAGCCATAGTTTTATATTAAATATATCCTTATATCTATAGTTCTATATTAAATATACACCTATAGCCATAGTTTTCTATTAAATATATACCTATAGCCATAGTTTTATATTAAATATATACTTATATCTATAGTTCTATATTAAACACACACCTATAGCCATAGTTTTATATTAAATATATCCTTATATCTATAGTTCTATATTAAATATACACCTATAGCCATAGTTTTCTATTAAATATATCCTTATATCTATAGTTCTCTATTAAACACACACCTATAGCCATCGTTTTCTATTAAACACACACCTATAGCCGTAGTTTTCTATTAAATATATACCTATAGCCATAGTTTTATATTAAATACACACCTATAGCCATAGGTCTCTATTAAATATACACCTATAGCCATCGTTTTCTATTAAACACACACCTATAGCCGTAGTTTCCATCAGATCCAGCCCTATATACACTTTTCTATCACCTATATCCCTCTATATAGTTATTCCTCCAGAACACTCCCTATCTATCTGGTTCTTTCCCTCCTAGCACTACAGACGCAGCTTTATTTCACCGACACCCCAATATACTTTGTTTTATTTCACCTATACATGCAGTTTTCTATTAAACAGATCCCTATATACCCAGGTTTAGATCCATAACCTTCTATCTCGGTTTATTCTCCCTATATAACCACAGATACAGATTTATTCTCCCTATACAGCCTTATATATACATTTATTCACTCTATAACCATAGAGATTTATTCTCTCTGTATAACCACATATATTCTCTATAACCACGTATATAGATTTATTCTCTCTATAACCACGTATATAATTTATTCTCTCTATAACCACGTATATATAGTCTATAACCATAGATATATATTGATTTATTGTCTATAACCATATATTGATTCATTCTGTCTATAACAGTCTATATAGATTTATTCTAACGCTATATCCTGTTTTATTCTCTTTATATACACATATATATAATCTCTCTTTATATATACACACAGCTAATTTTCCACGGATAGATCCCTCGTTTTCTTTCCGATAGATCCCTATATCCACCATTTTATTTCATCTCTATATCATTTTAACTCCGAGGGAATTTAATTGACATGTAAATTAATCGATAGAGAATTTAATTGATAGGTAATTCAATCCATAGGTAATTTGAGAGAGAATTTAACTGAGATATAATTTAACCGATAGAAAATTTAATGATATACAATGGAACTGATACACAATTTAATTGATATAGAATTTAACCGCTATATAATTGAATTGATATAGAACTGAAGCAATAGAGAACTTATCTCCAATTAATCAATATGGAATTGAATCGATATGGAATTGAATTGATACAGAATTGAATTGATATGGAATTGAATTGATATGGAATTGAATCAATATGGAATTGAATTGATAAGGAATTGAATCGATACGGAACTGAATCAATATGGAATTGAATTGATATAGAACTGAATCGATATGGAACTGAATCGATATAGAACTGAATCGATATAGAACTGAATCAATATGGAAATAAATCGATATGGAATTAAATCAATATGGAAATAAATCGATATGGAAATAAATCGATATGGAAATAAATCAATATGGAAATAAATCAATATGGAAATGAATTGCTATGGAATTGCATCGAAATGGAATTTCTCTCTAATTTAATCGACAGTTTACCTTCTCTCTAATTGAATCGATAGAGAATTTCTCCCTCATTTAATCGATACCGAATTTATTATCCCTAATTTAATTGCCATAGGAATTAACTCCTCTCTAATTGATCTCTAATGCCATTCATAGCTCTCTTTATTTCCCCCCCTGCCCCTCCACTTAATGATCTCCATCCATTTCATCGATCCAGACCTCAAATTCCTCCCATTTGGACAAATCACCTCCTCAATGGCCACCAATATAGGGAATGTCCTCCCAATATTCCGCTTTCCCCATCCCAATCTCCTGCGGCAGGCGGAATTCTCCATCCACCGATGCCGGAGCCGTGAATCCAGCATTCCCGGGGCCCAAATCCTTCCCTCATCTTATAAATTCTTAATAAATATGATGTTTAGCCGCAATATTCCCACCCGGAGAAGACGCTCGTGCTCCCATCTCCCCATTCCCTTCTCCAGGGACGTTCTCCACCGACCCCATACCAGCTCCAAGTCCTCCCTGGTCACTAATCCATGGAATCCTTGGAGCAGGAACGCCACCGCGGAGGAGTCGGAGGCATCTCCCAACTCAGCAGGGAGTCCAAAAGCTTCCGGCTGGGATGAGAAGATGGAATATAACCAAAGAAAAGCTCCTGAACGTTGAGTTTAGTTGGGATCGAAAGCTTTGGAAACCCAGTTGGGAAAAGGCTGGGAAGCTCGGAAAAGAGAAAGCGTAACTCCAAGAATTCAACACCCACCGAGCTGAAAGCACCCAGAAAACACTGCTATAGGGAGGGGTTTCCTTCCCCTCTTCCAGAATTTCACTCCAAATCCCAAATATTTCAGGGAAAACGATGGAAAAAGCAGCAATTCCCAAAATGAAATGGAATAAGCAGACCGCAAAGCAGCATCAGAGCAGGTGACGAGCGATTTCCCGATGGAAAAGAAACACCGCCTCTCTTCCAAGGGTTAAAATAGCAAGAAATCCCTTTTTTTCCCTATTTTTGGAGGAATTTTGAGCCTCTTTTGTCTATTTCTTATCCATACTTAACACCGCAATTTTTTCCCTGCTGGTTTTACGTTTACTCAAATCAATTATTCCTTTCGGAAGCGACGGATGGAGCATCACTAAAGAGTTAACGGCACGAAACACTCGCCCTCAACTCCCTCCGGCACAAAATCCATCCCGAAAAACCTGCGTTTATGGCACTTTTTCCTTATTTTTCCACCTTTTTGGATTCCAGAAGGGGTTTTTTTTGCCCTCATTCTGTTGATTCCCAAGGGAGAACTCGGCATTTCGCTGCCGGAGGGAGTTAAAAGGGGGTTTGAAGAGGTAAAATGAAAGCAAAAAGAAGGAATTCCCAACTTTTTTTTGTACAGGGAAAAGTTTGGAAGCGGCGCCTCATTGGGAATAATGAATGCGCTCCTCGTTCTGTGGGAACAATGCAGCCTCTATAGCCACAAAATTCCCTTTGGAATACTTTCTCCCCTCCCTCCTCTTCCTCAACTCGCGTCGGAGCCGCTTTCCGCCACGGCTTCGGCTTTTTTGTGGCTTCCCAACATCCGGAATGAAGCCCAGCTCTTGGATTTGATGCATTCCCACCTTCTGGAATGAAAAAAGAAGGGATTCGTTGGGCGGTGAGGGGATATTCCTGATTTTTCAGTAAAGACAAGCTGTTGGCATGACATTCCGGATGGAGAACAGCATTCCCGACAACACTCCCACCGCCAACGGAGCCGCTCCCTATGTTTCTGGGATTAATTCCTTCCCAAAATCCCCATAAACCAACAAAAATAGGGAAAAACAATCCCCAAATCCCCCCAAAACCTCCTTAAACGCCGTTTATCTCGCAGGAATCCTGATTCCCGGGATTTATTGTCGTATGGCAGCGACCGGGAAACTTTTTGGCCTTTAAAGCCATGCGTGGGAATGTCAGGAAGAGCCGAATCCCTCTGGAATGGGAAGAAGGGGCTCAAATAAAGGGAATAAAAGCAAAATTCCCAAATATTTATGTTTTATCATACTAAATTCCATGCTTTTTCCTGGCCGGATTCCCAGTTTCGCCCCCCCCCCCCCCCCCCGGGCCTGCATTCCTCGCCTGGGATATCATTCCCACCCGATAAATGGCTTTAATCCGAATTAAATCCTGATTATCCCAACAGCTGCGCCGCTTCCATCCCAGCCGGATGAATCCCAACCACCAAAAAACCAGGATAATTCCTTTGCTCCAGCCACAAACTGCGTTCCCAGCTCCGTTACCCGGAGAGAAATGGCAAAGAAGCCAAATCCGAGCAGTTTTTCCCCATCTCGACGCTCCAAAATGTTATTTCCACAGAAATTCCCCTCCGGATTTCCCGTTCTAAGGTTTTTAATCCTACTTTTTTTCCACAGAACTGGGAAAATCCGAGCTCGAACAGCAGGATAAAGCCTGTTTGGCTTCTCCTAAACCACTTTTTTTGGGAGATTTAAGCAGTTTTGTTGGGATTTGGAAGGAAGGATGGAGCGGAATCGCCAGGAATGGGATTTCAGGGGGGTTATTTGTACTTGGAAAGGGATTTTAGGGGGTTATTTGTTCCCGGAAAGAGGTTGATGGAACAGGAGGGAGGGAACGCCGCGTTCCGGGCTCGGCGCATCCTATTCCTTCCGCTCTATTTGAACCGAAAGCCAAACTTTTCGAGGCCGGACTTGAGCAAATCCTTCATTTTTTTAAGGAATAACGCCACGAAAGGGAAAAAAAATCGGGTGACGGAGTCCCAGGAGTGAACTTTTCCCACCCGGAGGAGCCAAAGCTTTATGTTTTGAAGGAGTAACGTCACAGAAACAGTGAAAATGGGTTCGAAACGCGACAAAATGGGTTCGAAACGCGACAAAATGGGTTCAGGAAGAGTAAAAATGGGTCCAAACTGCTACAAAATGGGTTCCAACGCTACGAAATGGGTCCAAACCACTATAAAATGGGTTCAAAATAGTACAAATTAGGTTGGAATCGCTAAAAACGGCTCCAAAAGCACTAAAAATAGGTCCAAACCACCACAAAATGGGTTCAAATCACTATAAAATGAGTTCAAAACACCACAAACTGATTTGGAATCACTGAAAATGAGGTAAAAAACAGTAAATATGGGTCCAAAACACTATGAAATGCATTCAAAACACTTCAAAAATGTTCTGAATCACCAGGAATGGGTTCAAAAATATTTGAAATGGGTTCAAAACCCCAAAATATGGGTCCAAACTGCTACCAAATGGGTACAAAACACAACAAAAAGGTTCAAAATCACTAAAAAGGGGTCTAAAAACCCTAAATGTAGGTCTGAACCACTATAAAACGGGTCCAAAAGCCCTAAACCTGAGTACAAGCGACGACAAAATGGGTCCAAACCCCCTAAAAATGAGTCCAAACCACCAGAAAACACGTCCAAAACATTAAAAACTGGTCGAGAATCACTAAAAATGGGGTGAAAGCCACTAAAAATGGGGTGAAAGCCACTAAAAGGGGGTCAAACCAACACAAACTGGTTCTGAATCACTAAAAGTGGGGTGAAAAACACAGAAAGTGAGGTGAAAGACACTAAAAACGGGGTGAAAGACACTAAAGATGAGGTGAAAATACTAAAAGTGAGGTGAAAAACACTAAAATGAGATGAAAGTCATTAAAGATGGGGTGAAAGACACTAAAAATGGGGTGAAAAATACTAAAAGTGAGGTGAAAAACACTAAAATGAGGTGAAAAACAGTAAAAATGGGGTGAAAGACACTAAAGATGTGGTGAAGGACAGTAAAAATAGGTGAAAATACTAAAAGTGAGGTGAAAAACACAAAAAATGAGGTGAAAGACACTAAAAATGGGGTGAAAATACTAAAAGTGAGGTGAAAGACACTAAAAATGGGGTGAAAGACACTAAAGATGGGGTGAAGGACAGTAAAAATGGGGTGAAAATACTAAAAGTGAGGTGAAAAACACTAAAAATAGGGTGAAAAATACTAAAAGTGAGGTGAAAAACACTAAAAATGGGGTGAAAGACACTAAAGATGGGGTGAAAATACTAAAAGTGAGGTGAAAAACATCAAAATGGGGTGAAAAATACCGAAAGTGAGGTGAAAAACACTAAAACTGAGGAGAAAAACACTAAAATTGAGGTGAAAACCACTAAAAATGGGGTGAAAATAATACAAACTGGTTCTAAATCACTAAAAGTGGGGTGAAAAACACGAAAAGTGAGGTGAGAGACACTAAAAGTGGGGTGAAAGACACTAAAAATAGGGTGAAAACCGCTAAAAATAGGGTCAAAACAATCCAAACCGGTTCCGAATGACTAAAACTGAGGTGAAAAACACTAAATGTGAGGCGAAAGCCACTAAAAATGGGGCGAAAGATACTACAAACGGGGCGAAGCCCACTAAAAATAGGGTCAAACCAATCCAAACTGCTTCCGAATGCCTAAAAGTGAGGTGGAAAACACTAAAAGTGCGGCGCAAGCCACTACAGATGAGGCGACAGCCCCTAAAAACCGCGTCCAAACCCCCCAAACTGCTTCCGAACCGCTCAAACCGGGTGAAAAGCACCAAAACTCGGGCGAAAAGCAGGAAAAGCGGCTCCGAAGCTCCACAAATGGGGTCCGGAGCCCTCAGAGCGGGTCGGAAGCCCTCAGAGAGGGTGCGGAGCCCTCCGAGCGGGTCCGAATCCCTCAGAGGGGGTCCGAATCCCTCCGAGCGGGTCCCGCGCGCTCCAGCCCCGGCGCAAAGAAGGGTTCGTGGCGTTTCCCGAGCGGCGCACTCACCGCTTTGCCGTTGCAGTAGTACATGAGGGCCCCTCCGGGGATGCCGTAGGCGCAGTACATGGTCCCGGCTCCAACTCCTTTCTCTGCCTCCTCCCGCTTCGCATCTCACCGCGCTCTGCTCGCTCGCTCGCTCTCTTCCCCCCCCCACTCCCCACACTCACTCCCCTCCCGCCCCGCGCGCGCACGGCGGGCGCGCGCCGCATGCAAATGAGGGCGAGACCAAAGCGCGCGGGGGGGGGGGCGGGAAGGGCGGGGGCGGCGCGCGCTCCCCCTCTCCCCCCTCCCCCCTCCCTCCTCCCCCGCCTTTTCCCGCTTTTTTTTTCCCCTTTACCTCCTTTTGCCTTTTTTTCCCCTTAAATCCTCTTTTTTTCTCTCTTTTCCCCCTTCCTCTTCCTTTTCACCCTTTCCCTCCCCTTCTCCCTCCCTTCCTCTTCTCTTTTGGCCTCTTTCCTTCCTTTTTTCCCTCTTTTTCCCCCTTTTTCTCCCCTTTTCCATGTTTTTTCCCCTCTTTTTCTCCTCCTTTTTCTTTTTTCCTTCCCCTTTCTCTCCTTTTCCATCTTTTTCCTTTCTCTTCCTTTTCCCTTTCCTCTCGTTTTGCTTTTTTCCTCCTTTCCCCCTTTTTTCTGTTTTTCTCCCCTTTTCCCCCTTTTCTTCCCTTTTCCCCTTTTATCTTCTTCTTTCCTCCCCTTTTTCCTTTTCTTCCCTTTTCCCCTTTCTCCCTCCCTTTCCCCTTTTCCTTCCTTTTCCCTTCCTTTTTCTCCCCTTTCTCGTCTTTTCCTCTCTTTTCTTCACTCTTTTCCCCTTTCCGACTGTCCTCCTTTCCCCCCTCACTTTTCCCCCACTTTTTACTTCTTTCTTCCCCTTTTTCTTCTTTTACCTCATTTTCTTTCCCTTTTTCCCTCCCTCATCCCTCTTTCCTCCTTTTTTCCTTTTCCCTCTTTTTCCTTCCTCTTTTCCATCACTTTTTTCTTCCCCTTTTTCTTTCCCTCTTCTCCTTTTGCCCTTTATTCGTCTTCTCCTTTTCCCCTTTTATTCCCGTTTTCTCCTGACCTTTTCCCTATTTTTCTCCTCTTTCTTTCCTTCTTTCCCTCTTTCCTTGTTCTCTTTCCCCTTCTTTCTTCACTTCCCTCCTTCATCTTTTTCCATTTCATTTCCTTCCTCTCCTTTCCCCCTTTTTCTTCCCTTTTTTCTTCCCTTTTCCTCCTTTTCCCCCTCCACTTTTCCCCATTCCTTTCCCCTTCACTTTTTTCCTTTCCTCCCCTTCCCCTTTTTCCTTTTCCCCTTTTTCCTTCACTTTTCCCCCTTTTTCTTCCCTTCCCTTTTCTATTTTTCCTTCTTTTTCTTCTCTTTTCCCCTTATTTTTCCTTCACATTTTTCCTTTTCCCCTTTTTTCTTCTTTTCCCCTTTTCCCTTTCCTCCCCCCTTTCTCTTCCCTTTCTTTTTTCCCTTCCCAATTTTTCTTCTCCCTTTTTCCCCTTTTCCTTTCCTTCTCCCACTTTTCTTCCCCTTTTCCCTTCCTCCCTTTTTTCTTTTTCTTTCCTTCCCCGTTCTCCCTTTTTCTTCCCTCCCCTTTTTCCTTTCCTTCTCCCTTTTCCCTCCCCTTTTTTCTCCCTTCCCTTTTTTCTCCCTTCCCTTTTTCCTCCCTTCCCCTTTTTTCTCCCTTTTCTTCCCCCTTTTTCTCCTTTCTTCTTTCCCCTTTCCTTCCCCCCTTTCCTTTCCTTCCCCCTTTCTTTCTTCTCTTTCCCCTTCTTTCTTCCCTTTCTCTTCCACTTTTTCTTCCCTTTATTTCTTTCCCTTCCCTCTTCTCTTCTCTTCTCTTCTCTTCTCTTCTCTTCTCTTCTCTTCTCTTCTCTCCTCTCCTCTCCTCTCCTCTCCTCTCCTCTCCTCTCCTCTCTCCTCCTCTTCTCTTCTCTTTCTCTCTTTCCTTCTTTTTCTTTTCTTTCTTTCTTTCTTTCTTTCTTTCTTTCTTTCTTTCTTTCTTTCTTTCTTTCTTTCTTTCTTTCTTTCTTTCTTCTTTCTTTCCCTTTCTTTTTCTCATTCTCTTTCTTTCTCTTTCTTTCTCCTTCTCTTTCTCTTTCCTTTCTTTCTCTCTTTCTCCCTTTCTCCCTTCTTTCTTTCCTTCTTTCTTTCTCTCTCTTTCCTTCTTTATTTCCTTTTCTTTTTCTTTCTTTCTTTCTCTTTCTTTGTCTTTCTCTTTCCTTTCTTTTCTCTTTCTCTTTCTTTCTCTCTTTCTCCCTTTCTCCCTTCTTTCTTTCCTTCTTTCTCTCCCTCTCCTCTCCTCTCCTCTCCTCTCCTCTCCTCTCCTCTCCCTTTCCTCTCCCTTTCCTTTCCTTTCCTTTCCTTTCCTTTCCTTTCCTTTCCTTTCCTTTCCTTTCCTTTCCTTTCCTTTCCTTTCCTTTCCTTTCCTTTCCTTTCCTTTCCTTTCCTTTCCTTTCCTTTCCTTTCCTTTCTTTTCCTCTCCCTTCCTCTCCTTTCCTTTCTCTCCCTTTCACTCTTTCTTTTTCTTTCTTTCTTTCTTTCTTTCTTTCTTTCTTTCTTTCTTTCTTTCTTTCTTTCTTTCTTTCTTTCTCTCCTTCTCTTTCTCCCTTCTTTCTCTCTCTCCCTTTCTCCCTCTTTCTCCCTTTCTCCCTCTCTTTCCCCGTTCCCGGGTGTCCCCCATCTGCCGGCACAGCTGCCCCCCGGCCTCACTGTGCCCCTCGTTCGTTAGATGCCCCTTTGCATCGCACCCCTCGTTAGGCACCCGGAAACCCCCGGAGAACCCCTGGAGAACCCCAAGAGAACCCCCGGAGAACCCCAAGAGATGGTTCTCCCACTCACTGAGGTCCCCGAGGGTTGGGGGGGGACAACATTCCAGGGATAATCACACACCTCATTCCCGAGGCGTCCACCTAACGAGGTCCCGGGTGGAACCCCTCCACCGCCTTCTGCACAGAAGGGCCAAAACACCCCAACCGTGGCGGGTCCACACCTTCAGAGAGAGGAGACCATGGAGGAGATGACGCTCCACCACGAGGGGAGATGATCCTCCACCAGGAGAGGAGGAGATGATGCTCCACCACGAGGGGAGGAGATGATGCTCCACCACGAGGGGAGGAGATGATGCTCCACCAGGAGGGGACAGGGGGAAGGTCTGAGGCCAAAGAGAGGTCACAGTGAGGAGAAAGAGGAGAAAGAGGAGGAGGACCACACGCCGATGTCCTCTCGCTGTGCCCGGGAGGGAGATCCGCCCGATGGCATCTCCGCAGCCCGAGCGCAGGAGACACCTCTCCATCTTCTCCAGGAAAGCCCCGGTTCTCTTCCAGGCAGCCAAGCTCCAAGAGTCACCAACCCAAAGGTCCTCCACCTCCTCTCCAGGCCTGGAGGAAGCGCTCAGCTCCTCTCTCGCCACCGGAGCTGCCGGAAGGGCCTTCGCTGGAGCTAATTCGGAGGAGGAAAAGACCACTATGGAAGCAGAGGTCGGGAAAAAGGCGATTCCCGCCTCTTGTCCTCCTTTTTTTTGGTGGCTCCAAGCCCTGCGCGGCTCCTCTCCGCCATCTTCCTTGGCCGCAGGTGCGAGCCGAACGGCGAGGGCTCGGTGCCAAACCCTTCCGAGGAGGCCTTGGGGGTGGACTTGGCTTCCGTTCAACTCCAGCGCTCCCAACAATGACCCCTTTGTGCCGCGCTTGGATCTATTTTTACCCATCGCCTCCATAATTGGTGCCCATCTCCGAGATTCCTCGTTAACCTTTTCCTCCGCCACCTTCCGACCTCAAACCTTTCCAAACGGTCGGAGGGAAAAAACAAAAAGGAATATTTTTTTTTCCCCCTCCCTCGATTTTGAGGGTCGAAAAGTGTTATTTTGGGGCTTTTGGGCGCTCAACAGGTTCTCCACCATCCGAACGCCGCAGGTTTCCCCCAAAACTTCCTTCTTTTCCACCTTTTTCTCTTTCCGCCTCCGAGGAAAACAACCCCAAAAAATTGGAGAATCACCATAAGGGCTTCTTTGCATTTTTAATTTAGTAACTAACATATGAATACATTTGCATATTAATGAGTTGCAGATGAAATCATGCATACATAATTGCCTCCTTACTGTGTTTAATGTTTGTTGCCGGCTCCCAGCTCGGCTTTGATGGATCTCGAAGGAAACCAAACAATCGGAAGGACCCAACGGATGGGCTTTACCTTCTTGGTGCCACAGTCACAACCGCTCCGCTCCGAGAAGGTCTTTCTCCGTTAAATCCACCTCCGAATCGTTGTCCTTTTGGATTCCAAAGTCCCTTTTTTCTTCTTCTCTTCCCTCATTTCCTATTCATAATCATTAATGCATCTCCTAATTAGACAGCATATGTCGTTAACCCTCGCGGCGCCGCGCTCGCTTCCAGGGTTCCTCCCAAATCCAGGCTTTGCGGCCGGTGGTTTTCCAGGGGGTTTGGATGAAGAACGGGAAGGAGAAAGTTGGGTTGGTGGATCCTTCTTAGAGGTGAAGGTGTGGGGAAAGGCACAGAAGAAGTCAAAGAGGTGCCGAGCGCCCCCCCCAAAAAAAAATCGGGATCGAAAGCAGAAGGAATTAAAGAGAATCGTGGAATGGTTGGCTTGGAGGCCACCTTCGAGGTGGGAGAAACGTGGAATGGGTCGGAAGGGACCTTAAAGGGCAGAATGATGGATTGGGTTGGAAGGGATCGTAAAGATGAGAATCATGGATTGGGTTGGAAGGGATCGTAAAGATGAGAATCATGGAATGGGTTGGAAGGGACCATAAAGATCAGAGAAACATGGAATGGGTTGGAAGGGATCGTAAAGATCAGAATCATGGATTGGGTTGGAAGGGATCATAAAGATCAGAATGATGGAATGGGTTGGAAGGGACCTTAAAGATCAGAGAAACATGGAATGGGTCGGAAGGGATCGTAAAGATCAGAAAACCATGGATTGGGTTGGAAGGGATCGTAAAGATCATAATCATGGATTGGGTTGGAAGGGACCATAAAGATCAGAATCATGGATTGGGTCGGAAGGGACCTTAAAGATGAGAATCATGGATTGGGTTGGAAGGGACCCTAAAGATCAGAGAATGGGTCCAACCTCCTTTCAGGCAGTTGCAGCCAGGGCTGAGGTCTCCCCTCGGCCTCGTCTTCTCCAGGCTGAGCAGCTCCAGGTCCCTCAGCCTCTCGGAAGCCTTTGTCCTCCAGCTCCGTTCTCTTCTCCAACCCTTCGAGGTCCTTCTTGGAGGTCCAAACCGACCCCAACATTCAACACCGGGGAGGGACACCAACCCCCGGCAGCTCCAAGCCAGGATGCTGGTGGCCACCTTGTCCACGTTCAACCGATCTTCCAGCTTGGAATGGAAGGTGAGGTTCTCAGAAGCTTCTCCAGGTCCATTTGTGCATTCCAGCCATGGCGTTCCATCCGATTTGTTCTTTTTACTGTCCCAGGAAGCACATGGTGAACACAAGCTGTTTCCTCCTCCCAAGAGGTTCCTCTCGGCTCCACCACGGAGCTCCGTGCGTTTCCCCCCCCTCCTCTTCCTTCTCCAAGTCACGTCGAGGTGATCATAAATATCCCTAAATAGCATTCAACAGATCGGAAAGACGTTCACACCTCCCGAATGCCAAAGGGAGACGGGAAAATAAAGAGAAGAACAGATGCTCCGAGGTCAAAAAGGGAAACGGGTGTTTCCTACCAGGAGAGAGAAAAAAAACAACCCCACCTCAAAGCTCCTCAGAATCCAAAATGAGCGGCGAAAGGAGGTGGAACCCAAGGAAGGAGAGCCGCCGAGCGGCCGAAGGAGCTCCGTGGGGTTGGATGGGAAAAGGTGGGAGAAGAGAGGCCCTCGGAAAGGAGAAAGGAGGTTCTTGGAGGGCGGGAAGAGACGTCAAGGATGGGAGAGGGATGGAATGGGCGGGAAGGGGTCGTGACCATCATGTTGTGGATGGGGTGGAAGGGATCGGGAAGACCGTGGAATGGGGTGGAAGGGATCGGGAAGATCATGGAGTGAGTTGGAAGGGATCTTGAAGATCGTGGAGTGGGTTGGAAGGACCTTAAAGGTCATGGAATGGGTTGGAAGGACCTTAAAGGTGATGGAGTGGGTTGGAAGGATCTTAAAGATAAGATGGAAGATCATGGAATGGGTTGGAAGGGATCATGGAATGGGTTGGAAGGACCTTAAAGGTCATGGAGTGGGTTGGAAGGACCTTAAAGATAAGATGGAAGATCATGGAATGGGTTGGAAGGGATCATGGAATGGGTTGGGATGGATCTTAAAGCTCATGGAGTGGGTTGGAAGGGACCTTAAAGATCGTGGAGTGGGGTGGAAGGACCTTAAAGGTCATGGAGTGGGTTGGAAGGACCTTAAAGGTGATGGAGTGGGTTGGAAGGATCTTAAAGATAAGATGGAAGATCATGGAATGGGTTGGAAGGGATCATGGAATGGGTTGGAAGGACCTTAAAGGTGATGGAGTGGGTTGGAAGGATCTTAAAGATAAGATGGAAGATCATGGAATGGGTTGGAAGGGATCATGGAATGGGTTGGAAGGACCTTAAAGGTCATGGAGTGGGTTGGAAGGATCTTAAAGATAAGATGGAAGATCATGGAATGGGTTGGAAGGGATCATGGAATGGATCTTAAAGCTCATGGAGTGGGTTGGAAGGACCTTGAAGGTCATGGAGTGGGTTGGAAGGACTTTAAAGATCACGGAGTGGGTTGGAAGGACCTTGAAGGTCATGGAGTGGGTTGGAAGGACTTTAAAGATCATGGAGTGGGTTGGAAGGACCTTAAAGGTCATGGAGTGGGGTGGAAGGGACCTCAAAGCTCATGGAGTGGGTTGGAAGGACCTTAAAGGTCGTGGAGTGGGTTGGAAGGACTTTAAAGATCATGGAATGGGTTGGAAGGACCTTAAAGATGAGAGAATCATGGACTGGTTTGGGATGGAATGGACCTTAAAGACCAGGGAATCATGGAATGGGTTGGGTTGGACCTTAAGATCATGGAATCCTTAGGGTTGAAGGGACCGTGGAGCTCATGGAATCATGGACCGGGTTGGGTCGAAGGAACCTTAAGGATCTCCGAAGGGACGGAGCAGCCACCGCGTCAAGAGAAAACAACAACGCAAAGCCCAAGGAGGCACCGTCGGCCGCCGCCGCCTTCGTGCCAAGAAGCTGTCAGGGGAGCTTCTCGCGGCGTTTAACGACGTTAATTGTTGTTGGAGCTCTTCCTGTCATTTTTCTTCTCCATAGTTTTCCCAATCCTGATGGGGTTTTTTTAGCTCGTTTCTCGCTTGGCTGGAAAAGCAATCAATCCAGCGAGAAGATTCCCGGGCAAACGCGACCGCTTCGTTAACGGAGGGACTCTGGAGAGCAACCACAGCCTCCAACGCGGTCATCGTTCCTCCTCGGGGCACGCGAGGAACCGGATGGACTTGGAGGCCATCCTTTCCATCCCCAAAGCCGCGTTGGAGGTGGCATCTCAAGGCTTCAACCTCCAAGTGGAGCTCTGAGGGCGCCGTGTTGCTCATAACCAACACAATCGATCCATAATAGGGAAAGAAAACTCTTGGATCATCTCCGTGGCCTCCTCTGGACCAACCTGTCCATGTCCTCCCTGCGCTGAGGACTCCAGAAGCGCCCAAAGGATCAGGGTTGGGTCTCACCGGAACGGAGTAGAAGAGCCCATTCCCGCTGTTCCTTCCTTTCTCCCAAGCTTCTTCCACTCCGGATGCTCCAGAGATGAGAAAAAATTCCGATATAGACATCCAACTCTCCTCCTGAGTTCCCAAGAGGAGAAAAAGTGACATCACGGCGTAGAAATCATTAAGATTTGGTGGCCAAAAGCTTTCGCTCGGTGGATTCGGAGGTTCCTGCACTTCCTCGCGTCCTCCAAAGAGGGAGTCTCTGCTCAAGTTAAACCAAAGCCACCCCAGGAATCCTCCAGAGGGTCATTTTGGAGGCGGAAAGGGTTAAATCTTCACAACGGGAAGAATTGAACGCAAAAACATGGCCAAGAGCTCCAAAAAAACCACCTTCTCCTGTCCAGAAGAGCCATTTAAACCTCCAAATTCAGTCGTTCCAACCAGATTTTCTCCCCCTTTTTGTCTCCTTTAAGCTGCGTTCGACTGGAGAACACCTTCACGGTGGGGGAACACCTTCAGGTTTGGGGAGAACCTCCAGGTTTGAGAAGAACCTATAGGTTTGAGAAGAACCTGTAGGTTTGAGACAAACCTATATGTTTGGGGAGAACCTCCAGGTTTGAGGAGCAAATATAGGTTTGAGAAGAACCTATAGGTTTGAGGAGCACCTATAGGTTTGAGAAGAACCTATAGGTTTGGGGAGAACCTCCAGGTTTGAGGAGCACCTATAGGTTTGAGAAGAACCTATAGGTTTGAGGAGCACCTATAGGTTTGAGAAGAACCTATAGGTTTGAGGAGCACCTATAGGTTTGAGAAGAACCTATAGGTTTGAGGAGCACCTATAGGTTTGAGAAGAACCTATAGGTTTGAGGAGCACCTATAGGTTTGAGAAGAACCTATAGGTTTGAGAAGAACCTATAGGTTTGGGGAGAACCTCCAGATTTGAGGAGAACCTATAGGTTTGTGGAGCACCTATAGGTTTGAGGAGCACCTGTAGGTTTGAGACGAACCTATAGGTTTGAGGAGAATCTATAGGTTTGAGAAGAACCTATAAGTTTGGGGAGAACCTCCAGGTTTGAGGAGCAAATATAGGTTTGAGAAGAATCTATAGGTTTGTGGAGAACCTTCAGGTTTGAGGAGCACCTATAGGTTTGAGAAGAACCTATAGGTTTGGGGAGAACCTCCACGTTTGAGGAGCACCTTTAGGTTTGAGAAGAACCTCCAGGTTTGGGGAGAACCTATAGGTTTGAGGAGAACCTGTAGGTTTGAGGAGCACCTGAAGGTCCAAAGAACGTCCACGCTGCCTCAAGCTCGGCGCTCTACAAACCCCGAGGTGAAAGCTCATCTCCGGAGTCGGAGAACCTCATTTTTTTTGCCCCCGCTATGTCCACACCTCACCTTCCGTTGGCCAAAGCGGCGCGACCCTCACGTCCAAGCTGGAACCGGATGGACGCGGAGGTCCTTTCCGGCTCAAGGGGGTTGAAGAACGCCCCGTCCTCATCCGGGAGGTCGTCCAGCGCTCGGCTCCTCTCCGTGGCCTCCTCTGGCCCTGTTCCAACGGGGTTAATCCCGGCGGGGCCGCGCGCCGCACGCTTTAACCTCAATTTAAGCTGATTTTTCCGACGCGATTTACTCCCGGTGAGGCATTCGAGGCCTTTGGGAAAGCCGCGGAGGGACCTAACGAGGAGAAGACAATCCCAATATCCGTCTCTCCGGTCACTCCAATCCCACTTTTCCTTTCCAGCCACGATCGACGGGTCCGAAACTCCTACATGGAATCATTGCTCCGCAGAAAACAGAGCGGAAGGCCATGAAAATAGTCATTAATAGCATTATTTCCCTCCAAAATCACCTTTTTGCATCTCTTTTTATACCATTTGCCTCAAAAAAATCCCCTTTTTATGCCATTTCCCTCAAAAATTACTTTTTTTTACCCCTTTCTACACAATTTGCCTCAAAAAATCCCTTTTTTATACCCTTTCCCTCAAAAATTACCTTTTTTTACTCCTTTTTCCACAATTTGCCTCAAAATATCTCTTTTTAAGGTTTTTTTTTTTATACCATTTGCCTCAAAAAATCCCCTTTTTATAAGATTTGCCTCAAAAATTACCTTTTTTAACCCCTTTTTACACAATTTGCCTCAAAAATTACCTTTTTTTACCCCTTTTTCCACAATTTGCCTCAAAATATCTCTTTTTAAGGTGTTTTTTTATACCATTTCCCTCAAAAATTACTTCTTTTTACTCCTTTTTACACAATTTGCCTCAAAATATCTCTTTTTAAGGCGTTTTTTATACCATTTGCCTCAAAAAATCCCCTTTTTATGCCATTTCGCCAAAAATTACTTTTTTTTACCCCTTTTTCCACAATTTGCCTCAAAAAATCTTTTTAAGGTGGTTTTTTATACCATTTGCCTCAAAAAATCCCCCTTTTATACCATTTCCCTCAAAAATTACCTTTTTTATACCCCTTTTTACACAATTTGCCTCAAAATATCTCTTTTTAAGGTGGTTTTTTATACCATTTGCCTCAAATAAATCCCCTTTTTATACCATTTCCCTCAAAAATTACCTTTTTTACCCCTTTTTACACAATTGCCTCAAAAAAAATCTCTTTTTAAGGTGGTTTTTTATACCATTTCCCTCAAAAATTACCTTTTTTAACCCCTTTTTACACAATTTGCCTAAAAAATTACTTTTTTTATACCCCTTTTTACACAATTTGCCTCAAAATATCTCTTTTTAAGGTGGTTTTTTATACCATTTGCCTCAAAAAAATCCCTTTTTATACCATTTGCCTCAAAAATTACTTCTTTTTACTCCTTTTTCCACAATTTGCCTCAAAAAAATCTTTTTAAGGTGTTTTTTATACCATTTGCCTCAAAAAAAATTCCCTTTTTATACCATTTGCCTCAAAAATTACCTTTTTACCCCTTTTTACACAATTTGCCTCAAAAAAATCTCTTTTTAAGGTGGTTTTTTATATCATTTGCCCCAAAAAAACACCCTTTTATAAGATTTCCCTCAAAATTTACCTCTTTTTACCCCTTTTTACACAATTGCCTCAAAAAAAATCTTTTTAAGGTGGTTTTTTTATACCATTTGCCTCAAAAAATCCCTTTTTTATACCCTTTCCCTCAAAAATTACCTCTTTTTACC
This sequence comes from Cuculus canorus, assembly GCF_017976375.1. Lineage (NCBI taxonomy): Eukaryota > Metazoa > Chordata > Aves > Cuculiformes > Cuculidae > Cuculus > Cuculus canorus. The sequence continues at coordinate 77,601,884 of NC_071441.1, forward strand.
CCTTTTTACACAATTTGTCTCAAAATAGCTCTTTTTAAGGTGTTTTTTAATACCATTTGCCTCAAAAAATCCCTTTAGAAGGTGGTTTTATACCATTTTAACTCATAAAATACCATTTTTTCCCTCAAAAATTTCCTTTTTTTTCTTTTTATACCATTTCCTACCAGAAATTGCTTTTAAAATGTATTTTTAATACAATTTCACTCAAAATAAATGCTTTTAAATTTATTTTTCAGCATTACATTGAAAAAAGCTCATTTTTAATGCATTTTAATACAATTTCCCTCAAAAAAAATACCTTTTCAGTGTGGTTTTATACAGTTTCATTACAAAAAGCCTTTTAAAATGTTTTTTTATAGCATTTCATTAAAAAAATACCCTTTTTATACCCTTTCTTACACAAAATAGTTTCTAAAATGCATTTTTATGCCATTTCACTCAAAAATTACCCTTTTTAATATCTTTTTATACCATTCTGTTAAAAAAAAACCCTTTTAAAAGGTATTTTAACACCAATTTGTTCAAAAAATACTTATTTTAATGTATTTTTGTACCATTTCATTCTATTAAAAAAAATCACCATTTTAATGTATTTTAATACAATTTCTGTCGAAATATATCCTTTCTTAATATATTTTATTACAAATTCCTTCCAAAACTGCTTTTTAAAGGTATTTTATACCATTCCTTAAAAAAATACCCATTTTAATGTATTTTAGTACAAATCCCTTCAAAAAACCACCCTTTTAAAATGCATTTTAATATAAATCGCTTCAAAAAAACACCTTTTTAAAGGTATTTTTTATACCAATCCATTCCAAAAGCACTTTTTAATGTATTTTAATGCAAATTCCTTCCAAAAACACCTTTTAAAACGGATTTCAGCGCAAATTCCTTCAAAACCGACATTTTTAAAGGTATTTTGACATCACTGCAGTCAAAAATAAACCTTTTTAAATTTATTTTAATAGAAATCCCCTCAGAAAATACCCCTTTTAATGCATTTTAATACAAATTCCTTCCAAAATTACCTTTATAAAGGTATTTTTTATACCATTCCAGTCAAAAATATCCATTTTAACGCCTTTTAGGACCAAATCATTCCCCAAAAAATACCCATTTTAATGTATTTTTACACCAATCCGTTCAAAAAAAAACGTTTTAAAGAGACTTTACTACAAATGCCTTCAAAACCCACCTTTTTTGAATGTATTTTAACACAAATTCCCTCCAAAATTACCTTTTAAAGGTATTTTTATGCCATTCCGGTCGAAAAAAAACACCTTTTTAATGGATTTTAATACAAATTCATTCAAAAAAACACCCGGGTTTGATGGATTTCAATAAAATTTCCCTCAAAAAAACACTTTTTAATGTATTTTAAGGGAAATTCCTTTAACCCTCCATTTTAAATGCGTTTTTTTTACCATTCCAGTTAAAAAATGCCCTTTTAAATAGATTTTAACAGCGATTCATTATAAAAATCCCCTTTTGAAATGGATTTGAAGGGAATTTCCTTCAAAAAAGCGCTTTTTCCAACCCTTTTTTTACCTTTCCACCCCCCCAATGTCTTTTTTTTCCGGCTTTTTTCCGGCTTTTTTCCTGGCGCCTCCCCGTCAAAGCCTCCGAAGGGTCAATTTTAGGCGGGAAAATGAGGGGAAGGGTGAAAAAGGCCCATTTTGGAGGTGATTTTGAGGGGGTTTTTTGTCCGCTGGAGGAGGGAAAGAACCCATTGGCGTCGCCACAAAGACGGAGCCGAGGAGCGGCCGCAAAACCCCCCCTTCGGAGCTCAACTTTGGGTTGGATCGAGGCCACCTCGAAGCCTTCGCGAGGGGATTAACTCTTGCCGGAACGGAATCCGAGGCGCCGCGAGCCCGAACGGAGGCAAAAAACCCCCACGCGGGGGGCGCGGAGGCGACGGCTAAAAAAGAGGATTTGGAGCTTTAATGGCAACTTAAAGTCGAGCTTTTCCGTTGGGTTTTTCCGAGCTTCCCGAGACTATTTCCATTTGGATTTCTCGACGAGTGGAATAATGACAACCATTGACTCCATTAAATGCACTTTTTAAGCTCTTTTGCAGCTTGAAATAAAGAAATAAAGCGATTATTTAGCGCAATGGCTGCAAAAAATGAAGCTTTGCAAGGATCCTTTGGCTCCCGAGCAGCCAAATTCCGGGGATTTATGGGGAAAAACATCCCCTTAATGCAATTAAAGTGCCAATTCTGTAAGAATCGGTCGCCGCTCAGCTCCTTCGAAGGGGTCGAGATGGAGCAAATCCCTTATCGGTTTGAGATCCGTCTAAAAATATCCATCTAAAAATAGTTTTCATGTGGTTTTAAAGCGAAAAAATAAGAATAAATACACCGGAATGCAAAACCCAACAGAGTTTGACGCCATAGTTACCAAAATGTCGTATATTTTCCCTAAAATCCTCAATTTTTGAGGTTTTAAATGGATTTTCAAGCGATTTTTTTTGCCCCTCGCAGCAGTTTTTTAGCGGAAGAACCTCAAAGATTGCGGGAAAAATGGAAGCAAAGAGCCGAATTCCTCGGTTTACGGAACAAAGGACTTCCCCGACCCAACAAACGCCAGCGGTTCGTGACGGCGCCAAGTCGATAAGTCAGGAGAAACGCCAAAAAGGACATCCCGTGGAGGTGGTGGCACCTGGAAGCCTCCTTAGAAAGCTTCTTCCATCATAGCTCACGGTCAACTCAGCTTGGAGTGACCTGCAACAGCTCCGGCTCCCCGCGGATGACACCCGGCCTCGACCCCAACCACCTTCTGCTCAGGGAATCCATGAAAATGAAGCTCTTGGCCCACGGCAACAGCCCCAAAATCCACTTCCCGACACCTCCCGTGAGGTTCAAGTCCATAAAAGCAGCTGCGACGTAACCACCAAAGCAGACGGTGCTCACCTCGCTCGTTCCCGACGGGCGATTCCAAGCGCTGGCATTGCTTCCGTTCTCCTTACCTTGGCCTCAACCTTCAGCTCCACGCGCCCTACGAGCCCTGGAGCTCGTTCCTCCCCTCAGGAGCTCACGTTTACCCCCAGGAGCTCATTTCTCCCTTCGCTCAGGAGTTCATCTCTACCTTCAAGAGCTCATTTCTCCCCTCCAAGAACTCATTTCTCCCCCCTGGAGCTCAGGTCTACCTCCAGGAATTTCCACCACCACCACCACCACACCTCGGGTCATTCTCCCTCCCTGGAGTTCAGGTCTACCTCCACGAGCTTCCCCCGAGGTCATTTCTCCTCCCTGGAGCTCAGGTCTACCTCCAGGAGCTTCCCAGCTCATTTCTCCCCTCTGGAGCTCAGGTCTACCCCTGGAGCTCAGGTCTACCTCCTGGAGCTCAGGTCTACCTCCTGGAGCTCAGGTCTACCCCCTGGAGCTCAGGTCTACCTCCCGGAGGCCCGAGGCCTCCCCCCAGCCCTTATCTCTGCCTTCTGGAGCTCAGGTCTACCTCCAGAAGCTTCTACCCGAGGTCATTTCTCCCCTCTGGAGCTCAGGTCTACCCCCTGGAGCTCAGGTCTACCCCGTGGAGCTCAGGTCTACCTCCTGGAGCTCAGGTCTACCTCCTGGAGCTCAGGTCTACCCCCTGGAGATCAGGTCTACCTCCTGGAGCTCAGGTCTACCTCCTGGAGCTCAGGTCTACCTCCTGGAGCTCAGGTCTACCCCCTGGAGCTCAGGTCTACCCCTGGAGCTCAGGTCTACCCCGTGGAGCTCAGGTCTACCCCTTGGAGATCAGGTCTACCTCCTGGAGCTCAGGTCTACCTCCCGGAGCTTCCCACCCCCTGGAGCTCAGGTCTACCTCCAGAAGTTTTTACCCCCGAGAGGTCCTTTCTCCCCGCCTGGAGCTCAGGTCTCTCTCCAGGAGCTCGTTCCCCCCCCCCAGGAGCTGCCATCCACCCGCGGCAGCTCCCTTCTCCTCCCAGGAGCTGGTTTCTCCTGCTCCACACACCCCCCAAGAAACCCACCGGGAACGCCGAAAGCCGAGGGGTACTTACAGAAGATGGCAAACCCGGAGGAACTTTCCGAACTTTCTTTGTTTGGACTTCTAGAAGGAAAGAAAAAGACAATAAAAAAAACCCCCGGACGTCTTTACGGCTTTGGTTTTTTGATTCCCGCTCCCCGTTTCCACCAATCGCCGCTGCCCCGCGCTCAACGCTTTGGGTCGGAAAAGCCCTCGGAGCTCTTCAAGGTGGGGATGTTTTGAGTGGAAGCTTTGAGGCTTCAAGGTGGGGTTTGTTGGGTTGGGGTTTGTTGGAGAACTCAACAAAGAAGCGACGTTCATAGAATGAAAGTCCGCGGTGTGGTGGAAAGGAGACGGCGGAGAGGTTGAAGGCCAAAGGACTCACCCATGGAGGTGCCGTGGAGAGGCCGCCGGCGGGGGTTATTGCTGGAGTACTGGTAGTACTGGGAGCCGGGCTTGGTGGGGGACAGCGCGGTGGCGGTGCCCATCTCCATCTCGGCGCCGAGAAGACTTTGCTTGAAGGGACGGGAGAGAAAAGCGGGAGAAAATGAGCGCGAGAGAGCGAGCGAGAAGCGTGGTTTGGCGCGTGGCTGCCAACGGCGCCCGTTCCTCCTCATTAGCAGCCTAAAAATAACGAGGAGCCACGCTCCGAGGGCTTAAAGGAGACACCACCCAACGCGTCGGGAGGAGAGGCCTTTGGGTGGGACGGAGGCCGAAGGGCGAGGGCGAGGGCGGAGGCGTCGGGGGCGGAGGAGGAGAAAGGAGACCCCAAAAGGCAGCGGTGGTGGAATGGAGAGGGCGATAAAAGCCCAAAGAGCAGAGGAGAAGGGGAGCGGAGAGCGTAAAAGCGATGAAAAGCGAAAGCAGAACAACAACAAAAAGTCGATAATAGTGGAAAGATGGAGGAAAGGGAAGAAAAATGGTATTTAAGGAGGGTAAAAGCAAAAGGGGGGGGAATGGAGGGGGGAAATGAAAGGAAAGAAAGAGGAGGAGGATGAACGGCAATGGAAATGGGGAGTGGGAATGGTGAAAGCGGAGAAGAATGGAAACGAAGGATAAAATCAAAGGAAAAGAGAGAGAAAAGCGATGAAATCCAAGAAAAATGAACATTAGGAATGATAAAACCCAATAAAAATGAACATTAGGAACGAGAAAACCAAAGAATAATGAGAATTAAGAATAAAACCAAAGGAAAAGAGAGAGAAAAGTGATGAAATCAAAGAAAAATGAAAATTAGGAGTGGTAAAACTGAAGAATAATGAGAATTAAGAATAAAATCAAAGGAAAAGAGAGAGAAAAGTGATGAAATCCAAGAAAAATGAAAATTAGGAATGATAAAACCCAATAAAAATGAACATTAGGAATGATAAAACCGAAGAATAATGAAAATAAAGACTAAAATCAAAAGAAAAGAGAGAGAAAAGTGATGAAATTTAAGCAAAATGAAAATTAGGAATGGTAAAATCAAAGAATAATGAAAATTAAGACTAAAATCAAAGGAAAAGGAAGAGAAAAGTGATGAAATCGAAGAAAAATGAACATTAGGAATGAGAAAACCGAAGAATAATGAAAATAAAGAATAAAATCAAAGGAAAAGGAAGAGAAAAGTGATAAAATTTAAGAAAAATGAAAATTAGGAATGATAAAATCGAAGAATAATGAAAATTAAGAATAAAATCAAAGGAAAAGAGAGAGAAGAGTGATGAAATCGAAGAAAAATGAACATTAGGAATGAGAAAACCAAAGAATAATGAAAATAAAGAATAAAACCAAAGGAAAAGAGAGAGAAAAGTGATGAAATCGAAGCAAAATGAAAATTAGGAATGATAAAACCTAAGAATAAATAAAATTAAGAATGAAACCAAAGGAAAAGAGAGAGAAAAGTGATAAAATTGAAGAAAAATGAGAATTAGGAATGATAAAACCCAATAAAAATGAACACTAGGAATGAGAAAACCGAAGAATAATGAGAATTAAGAATAAAATCAAAGGAAAAGAGAGAGAAGAATGATAAAACCTAAGAAAAATGAACATTAGGAGTGATAAAACCTAAGAATAATGAAAATAAAGAATAAAATCAAAGGAAAAGAGAGAGAAAAGTGATGAAATCCAAGAAAAATGAACATTAGGAATGATAAAACCGAAGAGAAATAAAAACGCAGACGGAGAAAACGTAAGAATGAAAATTCAATTAAAAATGAAATTCGATTAAAAATGAAATTCAATTAAAAATGAAATTCAATTAAAAATGAAATTAAATTAAAACCGAAGAAAAATGAAATTCAAAGAATAACAAACCCTGAGAATAAGGAAAATTAAGAATAAAACGTAAGAAAAAGAAACCTAAGGACGATCAACGCGAGAAAAGTGGAATTTAAGGACAAGAAACCCCCAGAAAATGACATTTTAGTATCATAAAAATTCAGAATAATGAATATTAAGAGTAAAAAGCCCCAAAGATAATGAGTCGGAGGTTAATATGGAATTAAAGGGATTAATAAAGCATTAATATCGTCTCGATAGCGGCTCTGGGGGGGAAAAAGGATCCAAATTCAGCAAAAGAGACTGAAAAGTGGAGGAAATGGGGGGGAAGTAAAGGAAATGGATTGAAACGGAAAGGGAAAAAGGTGGAAAATCCAGGGGAAAGGTGGAAAAATGACACTATTGGATCAAACGTCAATGAAATCGGGGGGAAATGAAACTAAAAAGGTCCGAATTCAAACTAAAAAGGTCCAAATTTAGACGGAAAAGGTCCGAATTCAAACCAAAAAGGTCCAAATTCAAACTAAAAAGGTCCAAATTCAAACTAAAAAGAGCAGAATTGAGACTCAATTGATCCAAAATCAGATTAAATCGACGAAAATTACATTAAAGGGATCTAAAATGAGATTAAATAGACCCCAAATGACATTAAATAGGTAAAAATCAATTAAAAAGGTAAAAATCAATTAAATAGGTAAAAATCAATTAAATAGATAAAATTACAGTAAATTGATAAAAATTGTTAAAGAGATAAAAATCGCATTAAATAGATCTAAATTTACGTTAAACAGATAAAAAATGTGTTCCATAGAGAAAAATTACAACAAATTGATCCCAAATGACATTAAATAGAGGAAAAAAAGCATTAAATAGAAAAACCTATATTAAATAGATGGAAATGTACATGAAATGGAGAAAAATTGCATTAAATAGACCCAAATTTGCATTAAATCTATCGAACGTTCCACGAAATAGATAAGAAATACATGGAATTATTCTATGAAATAGATAAAAAATGCATTAAATCGATCAAAACTTAAAGGGAATACAACAAAATAGATGAAAAATTGCATTAAATAGGAGAAAATGTACATTAAAGGGGTAAAAAATTGCATGAAATGGGTCAAAATGATATTAAATGGGTAAAAACTCACATGGAATGGGTAAAAATGATATGAAATGAGTAAAAATGCCACGAAATGGGTTAAAACTGATATGAAATGGGTCAAAAATCACATGAATTGGTTCAAAAAGGACATGAAATGGGTCAAAAATGATCTGAAAGGGGTAAAAATGACATTAATTGGGTCAAAAATGATATAAAATGGGTCAAAAATGCATGAAATGGGTCAAATATTCCATGAAATGGGTGAAAAATGCATGAAATGGGTCAAAAATCCTATGAGATGGATCAAAAATGACTTAAAATGGGTCAAAATCGCATGAAATGGGTCAAAAGTGCACTAAATGACATGAAATGGGTCAAAAATGACACGAAATGGGTCAAAAATGACACAAAATGGGACAAAAATGGCATGAAATGGGTCAAAAACGACACAAAATGGGTCAAAGATGGCACATAATGACATGAAATGGGTCAAAAATGACACAAAATGGGTCAAAAATGACACAAAATGGGACAAAAATGACACAAAATGGGTCAAAGATGGCACATAATGACATGAAATGGGTCAAAAATGACACAAAATGGGTCAAAAACGACACGAAATGGGTCAAAAATGACACAAAATGGGTCAAAAACGACACGAAATGGGTCAAAAATGACACAAAATGGGTCAATATTGGCATGAAATGGGTCAAAAATGACACAAAAGGGTCAAAAAGACACAAAATGGGTCAAAAAGGACACAAAATGGGTCAAAAAGGACACAAAATGGGTCAAAGATGGCACATAATGACATGAAATGGGTCAAAAATGACACAAAATGGGTCAAAAACGACACAAAATGGGTCAAAAACGACACAAAATGGGTCAATAATGGCATGAAATGGGTCAAAAATGGCACAAACTGGGTCCAAAATGGGTCAAAAATGACACAAAATGGGTCAAAAATGGCACAAAATGACATGAAATGGGTCAAAACCGACATAAAATGGGTCAAAAATGGCACAAAATGACATGAAATGGGTCAAAACTGACACAAAATGGGTCAAAAAAGACACAAAATGGGTCAAAAGTGCACAAAATGGGTCAAAATGGCCCGAAATGAGTCCAAAAAGAGACAAAGTGGGTCCAAAATGGCCTCAAATGGCTGAAAAGTGGAAGAGCTGCGTTTGCGTGACGCCGAAGTCGGGAAGAATCCCCCCCATGGAAGCCCCCAAAGCAATTAACGCCGGTGCTTAACGACTGCGGTCGCAGCGGCCTTTGAAGCGTCCCTTTTCGGCCCCGACTAACGAGCCGCGGCCTAATGAACGTCGACGCCGCGAGGACTTTGGGGTCCGTGGGAGAGGGGGGACCCGGGAGCCTAACGACGGGGACTCGTTAAGCCGAGCAGGGGACTAATTAAGGCGCTGGTGGGGAAAAATGAAGGCGACGAGGGGGGAAAAAGGCGACGGCGGTCAATAATTAAGGCTAAAACGGTGCAAAATTAAGGCTAAACCGGCGAAAAATTCAGGCGACGGCGGCGAATCGTTAAGGCGACGACGGTCAATAATTAAGGCGACGAGGGTGAATAATTAAGGCGGAAGCGGTGAAAAATTACGGCGACGACGGTGCCAAATTAAGAGCATAAACGGTGAAAAATTAGGGGGAAACCGGGGAAAAATTAGGGGGAAAACGGTGAGAATTACGGCTAAAATGGTCCATAATTAAGGTTAATAATTAAGCCTTAAATGGTTAATAATTAGGGCGATGACGGCGAAAAATTAAGTGGATGAGGGTGAAAAATTCAGGCAACGAAGGTGAATTAAAGGCAACGAAGGTGAAAAATTAAGGCTAAAATGATCGAAAATTAAGGCGACGACGACGGTGAACAATTAAGGCGACGGCGGTCGATAATTAAGGCTCCAGAGGTGAGTAATTAGGGCTAAAACGGTCGTTAGGGCGCGGAGGGGCTCGTTGGGAGGAAGGTGAACCCAACCGGAGGCCTCGCGACGCGTCGGGAGGACTATGGGCTCGTTGGGATATTAACCACGACTCGTTAGGGTTTAATATTGACTCCTTGTGATTAATAGGGACTCATTAGGGTTTAATATCGATTAATTTGGATGGGTATCGACTAATAGGGATGACCATCAACTGCTTTTGATTCATACCGTCTCGTATCGATTAATACAGACGCGTTTTAACGAAGATCGACTAATTTGGATTAATATCGGCTCGTTTGGGTTAATATTATCGACTCATTCGGATTAATATCGGCTCGTTTGGGTTAATATCGACTCACTAATTAATAGCGACTCATTTGGCTTCAGATCGACTCATTCGGATTCAAATCAACTCAGTTTAATGAATATTATCGACTCGTTTGGATTAATAATATCGACCCATTTGGATTAATATTATCGACTCATTTGGATTAATATCGACTCATTTTGATTAATATCGACTCATTTGGATTAATATCGACTCGTTTTGATTAATATCGACTCATTTGTATTAATATTATCGACTCATTTGGATTAATATCGACTCGTTTGGATTAATATCGACTCGTTTGGATTAATATCGACTCGTTTGGATTATTATCGACTCATTTGGATTAATATCAACGCATTTGGATTAATATCGACCCATTTAGATTAATAATATTGACTCCTTTGGATTAATATTGACTCGTTTGGATTAATATTATCGACTCATTTGGATTAATATCGACTCGTTTGGATTAATATCGACTCGTTTGGATTAATATCGACTCATTTGGATTAATATTGACTCATTTGGATTAATATTATCGACTCATTTGGATTAATATCGACTCGTTTGGATTAATATCGACTCGTTTGGATTAATATCGACTCATTTGGATTAATATCGACTCATTTGGATTAATAATATCGACTCATTTGGATTAATATTGACCCATTTGGATTAATATTATCGACTCGTTTTGATTAATATCGACTCGTTTTGATTAATATCGACTCATTTGGATTAATATCGACCCATTTGGATTAATATCGACCCATTTAGATTAATAATATCGACTCATTTGGATTAATATTGACCCATTTGGATTAATATTATCGACTCGTTTTGATTAATATCGACCCATTTGGATTAATATCGACCCATTTGGATTAATATCGACTCATTTGGATTAATATCGACCCATTTAGATTAATAATATCGACTCATTTGGATTAATATCGCCCCATTTTAACGACTATCGCCCCATTTTAACGACTATCGCCCCATTTTAACGACTATCGCCCCATTTTAACGACTATCGCCCCATTTTAATGACTATCCCCTTATTCTAATAAATATCGACTTATTTTGAGGACCATTTTGACTCCAATTGCCACATTTTGGACAACTATCGCCTCATTTTAACGACCATCACCTCATTCCAATGAATATCAACTTATTTTGAGGACCATTTTGACACCGATCGCCTCATTTTGGACAAATATCACCTCTTTTTAATGACCATCGCCTCATTTTAACGACTATCGCCTCATTTTAACGACCATCACCTTATTTTAGTGAATATCGACTTATTTTGAGGACCATTTTGACGCCGATCGCCTCATTTTGACGACTATCACCTCATTTTAATGAATATCGACTTCCTTTAAGGACCATTTTGACGCCGATCGCCTCATTCTGACAACTATCGCCTCCTTTTAATGACTATCGCCTCCTTTTAATGACCATCGCCTCATTTTAACCACTATCGCCTCATTTTAACGACTATCACCTTATTATAATGAGTATCGACTTCTTTTGAGGACCATTTTGACACTGATCACCTCATTTTGGACAAATATCGCCTCATTTTAACGACCATCGCCTCCTTTTAACGACTATCCCCTTATTCTAATGAATATCGACTTATTTTGAGGACCATTTTGACGCTGATCGCCTCATTTTGGACAAATATCGCCTCGTTTTAACGACCATCACCTCATTTTAATGACTATCGACTTCTTTTAAGGACCATTTTGACGCCGATCAACTCATTTTAACGACCATCACCCCATTTTAATGACTATTGACTTCTTTTAAGGACCATTTTGATGCCGATCAACTCATTTTGACACCAATCGCCTCATTTTGGACAAATATCGCCTCGTTTTAACGACCATCGCCTCATTTTAATGACTATCACCTCATTTTAATGATTATCAACTTATTTTGAGGACCATTTTGACGCCGATCACCTCATTCTGACAACTATCGCCTCATTTTAACGACCATCACCTCATTTTAACGACCATCACCTTATTCTAATGAATATCGACTTATTTTAAGGACCATTTTGACTCCAATCGCCTCATTTTGGACAAATATCACCTCATTTTAACGACTATCGCCTCATTTTAACGACCATCACCTCATTTTAATGAATATCGACTACTTTTAAGGACCATTTTGACGCCTATCGCCTCATTTTAACGACTATCACCTCATTCTAATGAATATCGACTTATTTTGAGGACCATTTTGACGCCGATCGCCTCATTTTGACGCCAATCGCCTCATTTTGGACAAATATCGCCTCCTTTTAACGACCATCACCTCATCTTAACGACCATCACCTTATTTTAATGACTATCACCTTATTATAATGAGTATCGACTTCTTTTGAGGACCATTTTGACACCGATCGCCTCATTTTGGACAACTATCGCCTCGTTTTAACGACCATCGCCTCATTTTAACGACTATCCCCTTATTCTAATGACTATCGACTTCCTTTAATGATCATTTTGACGCCGATCGCCTCATTTTGGACAAATATCGCCTCCTTTTAACGACTATCACCTTATTTTAATGACTATCGACTTATTTTGAGGACCATTTTGACTCCAATCGCCACATTTTGGACAAATATTGTCTCCTTCTAACGACCATTGCCTCATTTTAACGACTATCGCCTTATTTTAATTAATATCGACTTCTTTTAAGGACCATTTTGATGCCAATCGCCTCACTTTGACAACTATTGCCTCGTTTTAACGACCATCACCTCATTTTAACGACTATCCCCTTATTTTAATGAATATTGACTACTTTTAAGGACCATTTTGACGCCGATTGCCTCATTTTGGACAAATATTGCCTCATTTTAACGACTATCGCCTTATTCTAATGAATATCGACTTCTTTTAAGGACCATTTTGACTCCAAACGCCACATTTTGGACAACTATCACCTCGTTTTAACGACCATCGCCTCCTTTTAATGACCATCGCCTCATTTTAACGACTATCACCTTATTTTAATGAATAGCGACTTCTTTTAAGGACCATTTTGATGCCGATCGCCTCATTCTGACAACTATCGCCTCCTTTTAACGACCATCCCCTTATTCTAATGACTATCGACTTCTTTTAAGGACCATTTTGACGCCCATCGCCTCACTCTGACCACTCTCGCCTCGTTTGGCCCAACACCGCCTCCTTCGAAGGACTGTTTGGGTGACTACGGCGCCGTTTGAAGCAACATCGCCTTCTTCGGAGGGCCGTTTGGAGGCCGACGGTCGCGTTTTGACGCCTCTCGCCTCGTTCCTCGGGCCAAGAGTGGCCAAACCAACCCCCCCCCTCCCTTTTCCAAAGCCCCTCAACTTTCTCCTGCCTGGTAATCAACTTTTCCTGACTGCACTAATTACCGGCCTCGCTAAAGTAGAGCCTGTGTTTTCCCTAATCGAAATTCTAATCAGCGTGTCGCTCACAACAGCCTTAGTTCTGCTCGGCTGCCGCGCTATTCACATGCAAAAAAGAGTCTAAATAGGCCAATTATGAGGCGGCCTCGGCTTTAACCCGCTGAGAACCGCCAAAGCGCGCCCCGAAAACAAAGGCGCCTTGTTGGAGGCGCACAACGGCCTTGGGGGCCTGCGGAGACGGCGGCACGGCCGGCGGCGCCAGGGGACCGCCGCCAACGCTCCCCACGGGGCTCTTCGCACTCCAAACTGAAGTTTTCGGGACTCCGAATGGAAAGGTTCGTTCTCCGAATCCGACAGTTCCGACTCCAAATGGACAATTTTTCCTTCGGATCTACGCGGTTTTACTCCAAGCGAATAAATCTGAGGCGAAATCCACTTCATTCTGAGCCAGACTCAATCGTTCTTATTCGGAATGGAAATGTTCTTCCTCCAAATCAGTCGCTCTGACTGAAAATTGGAACGTTCTTACGCAAAAGGAATAATTCTTGGGCTGAATCGAGACGTTCTTACTCAAAATCCAATCATTCCTACTCTAAAGTAATAATTCTGACTCAAAATTCAATCGTTCGTACTCAAAATCTAAGAATTTCTACTCAAAAATCAATCATTCTTACACAAAACTGATCAATTCTTACTCAAAATCAATCGTTCTGACTCAAAATTCAATCATTCTTACTCAAAATCTACTAATTCCTACTCAAAAATCAATCATTTTACTCAAAATCAATCATTCTACTCAAAATTGAAACGTTCTTAATCAAAATCTAATAATTCCTACTCAAAAATCAATCATTCTTACGCAAAACGACTCAATTCTTACTCAAAATTAATAATTCTGACTCAAAATCCAATCGTTCTTACTTAAAATCTAAGAATTCCTACTCAAAAATCAATCATTTTACTCAAAATCAATAATTTTACTCAAAATTGAACCGTTCTTAATCACAATCTAAGAATTCCTGCTCAAAAATCAATCATTCTAATGCCAAACTACTCAATTCTTACTCAAAATTAATAATTCTGACTCAAAATTGAAATGTTCTTACTCAAAATCTAAGAATTTCTACTCAAAAATCAATCATTCTTACGCAAAATCCAAACCTTCCTAATCAAAAATCAATCATTTTACTCAAAATCAGTCATTCTGACTCAAAATTCAATCGTTCTTAATCAAAATCTAAGAATTCCTACTCAAAAATCAGTCATTCTTACACAAAACTACTCAATTCTTACTCAAAATTAATAATTCTGACTCAAAATTCAATCGTTTGTACTCAAAATTAATAATTCCTACTCAAAAATCAATCATTTTACTCAAAATCCAATCATTCCTACTTAAAATCTAATAATTGCTACTCAAAAATCAGTCATTCTTACTCAAAATCAAATATTCTTACTCAAAATTGAAACGTTCTTACTCAGAATCTAAGAATTCCTGCTCAAAAATCAATCATTCTTACGCCAAACGACTCAATTCTTACTCAAAATTAATAATTCCTACTCAAAATCCAATCATTCCTACTTAAAATCTAAGAATTCCTACTCAAAAATCTATCATTTTACTCAAAATCAATCATTCTTACTCAAAATTGAACCGTTCTTAATCAAAATCTAATAATTCCTAATCAAAAATCAATCATTCTTACGCAAAACGACTCAATTCTTACTCAAAATTACTAATTCTGACTCAAAATCCAATCATTCCTACTTAGAATCTAAGAATTCCTACTCAAAAATCAATCATTTTACTCAAAATCAATCACTCTTACTCAAAATTGAAATATTCTTACTCAAAATCTAACAATTCCTACTCAAAAATCAGTCATTCTTACGCCAAACTGATCAATTCTTACTCAAAATTAATAATTCGGACTCAAAATTCAATCGTTCTTAATCAAAATCTAAGAATTCCTACTCAAAAATCTATCATTTTACTCAAAATCAATTATTCTTACTCAAAATTGCAATATTCTTCCTCCAAGTCAGTCGCTCTGACTGAAAATTGGAACGTTCTTACGCAAAAGGAATAATTCTTAGGCTGAATCGACACTTTCTTATTAAAAATCCAAACATTCCTACTTAAAATTAATAATTCTGACTCAAAATTAATAATTCGGACTCAAAATTCAATCATTCTTAATCAAAATCTAAGAATTCCTACTCAAAATCAATCGTTCTTACTCAAAATCCAAACATTCCTAATCATAAATCAATCATTTTACTCAAAATCAGTCATTCTGACTCAAAATTCAATCGTTCTTAATCAAAATCTAAGAATTCCTACTCAAAAATCAATAATTTTACTCAAAATCTAATAATTCCTAATAAAAAATCAATCATTTTACTCAAAATCAATCACTCTTAACTCAAAATTGAAATATTCTTACTCAAAATCTAATAATTCCTACTCAAAAATCAATCATTCTTATGCAAAACTGATCAATTCTTCCTCAAAATTAATAATTCTGAGTCAAAATTCAATCATTCGTACTCAAAATTAATAATTCCTACTCAAAAATCAATCATTCTTACTCAAAATCAATCGTTCTTACTCAGAATTGAAATATTCTTACTCAAAATCTAAGAATTCCTACTCAAAAACCGATCATTCTTACGCCAAACGGATCAATTCTGACTCCAAATCAATCGTTCTGACTCAAAATCGAACCATTTTTAATCAAAATTCAATCGTTTCTACTCAAAAGGAATCATTTACTCCAAATCAATCGTTTTTAATGAATATTTATTCTTACTCAAAATCAACCATTCCTAAAATTCAAACATCTTTACTCCAAATTGAAATAATTTACTCCAAATTCGAACATCTTTACTCCAAATTCAATCATTCTTACTCAAAATTAACATTTTTATTCCAAATTCAATCATTTTTACTCCAAATTCAATCATTTTTACTCAAAATTCAATCATTTTTACTCAAAATTCGATCATTTTGATTCCAAATTCAATCATTTTGATTCCAATTCCCAAAGTCTTCACTCCAAAGTCAATCTTCCCTCAAAATTCCAACATTCTCACTCCAAATCCAACCCCCTCGCCTCAAAATTCCAACTCCCGACTCCAAATTTGAAGGTCCTGCCTCAAAATTCCGCCTTCTTCAGTCCAAATTCGATGGTTCCGACCTCACCGACCTCCACCTCCAAGAGGACTTTGGAGATGGGAGAACCTCTCCCTGAGCCACCGGGAGGTGGACCTTCATCCCCACGTTCTTCCGAGGCCACCAGGTGCACGGTCCGACCTTCTCCGTGACCTCCTAAGGAGCTGCTACAGCCCCGATCCCACCCAGATGCCACCAGGATCCCATTTGGATCCCATCAAGATCCATCAGGATCCCCCCCAGATCCCACCAAGATCCCATTTGGATCCATCAGGATCCCACTCAGATGCCACCAAGATCCCATTTGGGTCTCATGGGGATCCCATCACGATCCCATCCCAAATCCCATCCAGATCCCACCAAGATTCCATCAGGATGCCACCAAGATCCCATTTGGATCCCATTTGGATCCCATCCAGATGCCATCAAGATCCCTTTCCAAATCCCACCAAGATCCCATCAAGATCCCATCTGGATCCCATCTCAAATCCCATTAGGATCCCACCGAGATCCCATCAGGATCCCACCCAGATGCCACCAACATCCCATTTGGATCCCATCCGGATCCCATCACGATCCCTTCCCAAATCCCATCCAGATGCCACCAAGATCCCATTTGGATCCCATCCGGATCCCATCACGATCCCATCCCAAATCCCATCCAGATGCCACCAAGATCCCATTTGGATCCCATTTGGATCCCATCCAGATACCATCAAGATCCCATCCCAAAACCCACCAAGATCCCATCAAGATCCCACCAAGATCCCATCCCAAATCCCATCAGGATCCCACCCAGATGCCACGAAGATCCCATCAGAATCCCACCCAGATGCCACCAAGATCCCATTTGGATCCCATTTGGATCCCATCCAGATGCCATCAAGAACCCATCAGGATCCCACCCAGATGCCACCAAGATCCCATCAGGATCCCATCCAGATGCCACCAAGATCCCATTTGGATCCCAGTTGGATCCCGTCCAGATGCCATAAAGATCCCTTCCCAAATCCCATCCAGATACCATTCAGATCCCATCAGGATCCCACCAAGATCCAATCTGGGTCCCATCTGAGTCCCACTCAGGTCCCATCCGGATCCCACCCGGATCCATCCCCGACGTTCGAATTCTCAAAATGGACAAAATTAAGGACTTTATATACATAGAACGGAAAACTAAGGAATTCTGGAATGGTTTGGGCTGGAAGGGACCTTAAAGCCCCCCCAGTTCCACGGACAGCGCCACCTCCCACCTCCAAACCTCCTCAAACCCAGCCTGGAACCCTCCAAGATGGCCCTCAAGACCTCCAAAGTGGCCTTCAAGACCTCCAGTGGAGCTCATGGAGCCCTCAATGGCCCTCAAGACCTCCAAAGTGGCCTTCAAGACCTCCACTGGAGCTCAAGGAGCCCTCAATGGCCCTCAAGACCTCCAAAGTGGCCTTCAAGACCTCCACTGGAGCTCAAGGAGCTCCAGAAGCTCCTGCAATCCCAAGGTTTCTCAAGGATCCACACTCCCACCATCACCGTCGCCTCTGGAATGCCTCAAATCATTGAGGTTGGAGAAGACCTTTGAGATCATGCAGTCCAACCGTCCACACAAGCCTCAAGTGTGACGTCTCCGTGGGTTTAGGACACCTCCAGCTTTCCTGGAGCGCCTTCACGGAGTGCTTTGGTGGCTCCTGTGGAGCTTCTCCTGTCCCACCACCCCAAGGCCTTCACCAACCAAGTGTTCCCACCAGACCTGTAGGTCAACCTATGAGTCTTATGGGCTCCACCACTCAGCTCTTGGCTCAAAGATCTCCAGCGAGAGCTTCAAAGCCATTTCTGAAGAGCCGTTTGGGATGGAACCATCTGCCAAGATCTCCAGAAGGTGAAGAAACCAACATGAGTCAGGAGAACGTTGGTGGCTTTCTCTTACCTGGTGGCAACCTTGTAGATTGGAGTCTCTTCCATAGGACGAGTAGGACCCTCGTTCCGTT
The DNA here is from genome assembly GCF_017976375.1 of Cuculus canorus. Taxonomy (NCBI): domain Eukaryota; kingdom Metazoa; phylum Chordata; class Aves; order Cuculiformes; family Cuculidae; genus Cuculus; species Cuculus canorus. The sequence continues at coordinate 77,620,063 of NC_071441.1, forward strand.
TTACCTGAGGAGAAACCAAAGCAGAGATGAACCACGGCCACAAAGAAGCCCTTCCGACCACGGCCACATCTTCTCGGAGCTGTAAAACCAGGGAGGAAGGAAAGTTGGAGAAGACCTTGAAGCTCCTCCAGCTGTGCCTACAAAACCATGCCCTGAAGCACCACTTCTCCACCTCTTCTGAAGCCCTCAAGGGATGGAGATTCCACCATCATTATGGGTTGGAAGGGACCTCCAAGCCCACCTCCCACTGGCTCAGGAGCTCCAAACTCCATCCAACGTGGCCTTCAACACCTCCAGGGATGGAGCAGCCACCACTGCTCTGGGGAACCTGATGCTCAGAGAACCTCGAGTTGGGTTGGAAGAGACCTTGAAGACCATGGAATGGGTCAGAAGAGACCCTGAAGATCATGGAATGGGTTGGAAGAGACCCTGAAGATCATGGAATGGGTCAGAAGAGACCTTGAAGATCATGGAATGGGTCGGAAGAGACCCTGAAGATCATGGAATGGGTTGGAAGGGCCCTCCAAGATCAGAGAGACCTGGAGATGACAGGAAGGTCCTTCCACGGACACGCCGCACACTCAGACTTGGAGGTCCTCCATCCCTTAACCCCTCCAAGAAGAGAAGGTGGGGCTGAAAGCCCCAAAAGGAGAAAGAGAAGGTGGAGGAGAAAGAAGGTTGAGGAGAAAGAGGGTGGAGGAGAAAGAAGGTGGAGGAGAAAGAAGGTTGAGGAGAAAGAGGGTGGAGGAGAAAGAAGGTGGAGGAGAAAGAGGGTGGAGGAGAAAGAGAGTGGAGGAGAAAGAAGGTGGAGGAGAAAGAAGGTGGAGGAGAAAGAGAGTGGAGGAGAAAGAAGGTGGAGGAGAAAGAAGGTGGAGGAGAAAGAAGGTGGAGGAGAAAGAGGGTGGAGGAGAAGGAAGGTGGAGGAGAAAGAAGGTGGAGGAGAAAGAAGGTGGAGGAGAAAGAAGGTGGAGGAGAAAGAGGGCGGAGGAGAAAGAGGGTGGAGGAGAAGGAAGGTGGAGGAGAAAGAAGGTGGAGGAGAAGGAAGGTAGAGGAGAAAGAAGGTGGAGGAGAAAGAGGGCGGAGGAGAAGCAAAGCGCCGCGAGGTGGGGCCTCGTCATGGGCCGAGGTGGCGTCGTCTGGGTTTGGACGGCGAAGAACTCTCGCCGGGGTTCTAAAAGCCACCCAGGTTGGCAATTCCGAGTTGTCAGAAGCTTCCAAATCGTCTTCTCCTGGTGTGGGGGAGGAGAAGACGAAGGGCCGCGCTGTGAATCATCCCTCGGCAATCCGAGTGTTTCCATGACATCAATGGGCAGCGGGCCAGGATCGGGGCGAAGGCGGCCAAGAACCGGCGCTTGGCTTCCTTTCTCCTCCAGATGATGCTCCTCGGAGAACCAAGACGAGATGGGGGGTCACCACGATGGGGTCATCTCCGAAAGAAGGGGGGAGAAGGGAGGAGACGGCGGCGGAGAGGGGGAAAAAAGGGGAGGGGGTGGGCAGGAAGGGGTTAAAAGGAGGAGTCCGGAGGGAGTTTGGATCACAATTAGTGATGGAACGATCGGATCGGGAATAAATAAGCACAAAAAAATGGGTAAAATGGGACAAAAATGGTGAAAAAGGACCGTTTCGATGGATTTTTGATATCAATCAGTGATGAAATGGTCCGATTGATACTAATAAGGGGCTGAAAATGGGTAAAATGGGATTAAAATGGTTAAAAATATACATTTCTATGGGTTTTTGATATCAATCAGTGATGAAATGGTGAGATTGATACTAATAAGGAGCTAAAAATGGGTAAAATGGGACAGAAATGGTTAAAAAGATGCATTTCGATGGATTTTTGATATCAATCAGCGATGAAATGGTCCGATCGATACTAATAAGGAGCTAAAAATGGGTAAAATGGGACAAAAATGGTTAAAAGGATGCATTTCGATGGGTTTTTGATATCAATCAGTGATGAAATGGTCCGATGGATACTAATAAGGAGCTGAAAATGGGTAAAATAGGGTAAAAATGGTTAAAAAGATGTATTTATAGCTATTTTTTATATCAATTAGTGATGAAATGGTCAGAATTGGAATAATAAGCACCCAAAAATGGGTAAAATGGGACAAAAATGGTTAAAAAGATGCATTTAGAGCTGTTTTTGATATCAATCAGTGATAAATGGTCCGATTGATACTAATAAGGAGCTGAAAATGGGTAAAAAGGGACAAAAATGGTTAAAAAGATACATTTCGATGGATTTTTTATATCAATCAGTGATGAAATGGTCCGATGGATACTAATAAGGAGCTGAAAAATGGGTAAAATGGGACAAAAATGGTTAAAAAGGTACATTTCGATGGATTTTTGATATCAATCAGCGATGAAATGGTCCGATGGATACTAATAAGGAGCTGAAAAAATGGGTAAAATGGGACAAAAATGGTTAAAAAGATACATTTTGATGGATTTTTTGATATCAATCAGTGATGAAATGGTCATATTTAGAATAATAAGCAGCCAAAAATGGGTAAAATGGGATAAAAATGGTTAAAAGGACGCCTTTATATCCATTTTTGGTATCAATTAGTGCTGAAATGATTACATTTATAATAATAAGGGGACAAAAATGGTTAAAAGAGGGCAAAAAATGGTGAAAAGGAATGTGTTTATATGGATTTTTGATCTCAATTAATGACAAAATGCTCAGATTTGGAATAATAAAGAGCCAAAAATGGGACAAAAATGGTTAAAAAGATACATTTCTCCGGATTTTTGATCCCAAATAGAGATTAAACGATGCGATTTGTGACTTTATAACCTTTACGGTTGTCGAAGTGCTCAGAATTTGCCTCTTTGGATTGAAAGTGAGCAAAAAAAATGGGGAAAAGAGTCCGAAAACGGTTAAAAAGAAGGGATTTCTATCGATTTTTGATATCAATTAGCGATGAAATGGTCCGATTTCTAATTATAAGAAGTGAAAAATAGCTCAAGAGGGGCCAAAAGTGCTTAAAAGGAAGATATTTATACGGATTTCTGATATTAAATAGAGATTAAACGATGAATTTGTGACTTTATTGCATTTGTGGTTATTGAAGAGCTCGGAATTCGCCTCTTTCATTAAAGATAAGCTCCAAAAAATGGTTAAAAGAGCCAAAAAAATGGTTAAAAGAAGATATTTAGAGAGCTTTTTTGCCATCAAATAGCGATGAAACGATGGGATTTGTGCCTTTAGAACATTCCCGGTTGTCAAAGAGCTCAAAATTTGCCTTTTTCATTAAAAAGAAAGACGAAATGGGGTTCCAAAAGAGGCAAAAAACGGTTAACGAACGCCTCCGCGCAGCGTTTCCTTGGAATCCCGCGTCTCGTCTCCCTCCTTCCCCACCTGCTGTCCACCTTGGGGGGACCTTTCCCCTTCCGAACCCTCTCGGAGGTCCACATCTCCCCCTCAAAACCACCGCGAAGGCCCCCCCTGAAAAACAAAGCCCCTTTTGGACTTAACGATGCCCTTAATGAGGACAAAGAATGCGTAGGAACGGAGCGTTGTGGAGCGGTTTAGGGCCACTCGGGCACCTCCAAAGTTCTCGTGGAGGTTCTCCACGGAGCTCCGGGCTGGGAGGGGAATGGTGGGATGGAGGCGACGGCGTGGCCGCCGCATTGACTGCGGAATTTGCGGCGTCGGAGAATGCGGCAGGCGCTGCGGCTCTTTCTTGGCACCGAGACAAGGGTGGCAGTGCCAAAGCCCCCATGGCTAAAAACGCCTCCAAAGAAGCAGACGGGGAGCATGAAATCGCCCGGGTTTCGCATGGAAGAGCAACCAGACGCCGCTTTTAACCCCAGAAAGGAAGGAGCGGAAGAAGAAAGAAGACGGATTCAAGCGAAAAACGCTCATTTCTCCTCTTTTCAACCATCTCTTTCCTCATCGTTTCCCCCCTAAATGTTCTCCGTGGGGTGGTGGAACCTCCAACCCTAAAGCCCACGGAGATCCGGTGCTCAGGTGGATACGTAGGGTTGGATGGAGGAGCTCAAAGGGCTTTTCCAAGCACGAAATTCCAGGATTCGATGTGGGCGGTTGTGCCGTTTGCATCCATTCGGCCGACAACAAAGGGTGGAGGAAGAGGTGGACCACCAGAAGGTTGGAGGACACAAAGAAAGAGGGACTTTGCTGCACGTGGAGATCATGGAAGGGGTGGGGTTGGAGGGACCTTAAAGTTCAGAGATTCATGGAACGGTTTGGGTTGGAAGGGATCTTAAAGATGGTGGAATCATGGAATGGGTTGGGTTGGAAGGGATCTTAAAGATGGAATCATGGAATGGGTTGGGTTGGAAGGGATCTTAAAGATGGTGGAATTCATGGAATGGGTTGGGTTGGAAGGGATCTTAAAGATGGTGGAATCATGGAACGGTTTGGGTTGGAAGGGATCCTTAAAGATGGTGGAATCATGGAACGGTTTGGGTTGGAAGGGATCTTAAAGATGGTGGAATCATGGAATGGGTTGGGTTGGAAGGGATCTTAAAGATGGTGGAATCATGGAATGGGTTGGAAGGGATCTTAAAGATGGTGGAATCATGGAATGGGTTGGGTTGGAAGGGACCTGAAAGATCATGGAACGATGGACTGGGTTGGGTTGTGAAGGCCCTTAAAGGACACCTGGATCAGGTTGCTCCAAGCCTCCATTCCAAAGCATTCCCACCACCACTGCTAATTAGGACCCGGCTAATAAACGACCCAAATTAATTGAGAGGTGGAATCAAACCCAACTGTATTGAATGGGTTGAAGGGAACCTTTGAAGCTCCTCAGGCTGGAGGTCATCATTCCCATCATCTACGCCCTAAACCGCAGCATGTTAGGTGGGAAGGGACCTCCAAGGTTGCCCAGATCCATGAGCAGGGCCACCTCCCACCGGATCAGGAGCTCCAAGCTCCATCCAACCTGGCTTTGGCCACCTCGGACAACCACTCCCTAACTTGAGGGCCTTCAAAAGCCGAAGAGATGAGGCGCTCAAGGGTTGTGGTTGGAAACGGAGAGCTACGATCGGCCTGGATGACCTCTGAGATGTTGTCCCACCGAGCGATCCGTCGTTGGAAGCGGATAGGACAAAGCTTTCTTCTCCCGAGCCACCGAGATTGGCCCAATCTGTTCAGCGGAGACGACTTTAAGCGGTTCTGACGTGCGGCCCATGAGGTTCACCGAGAAGAAGAAAAGCTTCTTCTCGTGGTGGCATTTAGGTCATTGTCTTTGGGGGAATCAAGCAGGCGGTTCTTCTTTCCATCCTTCAGCTCCGAGCCCGGAGCGGAAAGAAGGAACGCAAGAACGGAGACGAACGCTCCGAGGAAAAAGCTGCTTCCAGGGCGATCCATTAGAGCTGACAAGTTCAATGGGCCATGAGAGACCATATGGCGGCCAAGACGCGGCGGGAGGAGACGCGAAGGAGGGCAACCACCAGCCCAGAGCTCATCTCCGGGATTTCTTTACGGATTGAAGGAATTCTGGGGCTTGGAGAGCTTTGGGTTTGAGGTGGAGCATCTAAAGGCGTGATGGGAGCCACCAGAAGAGAGGAACGTGGGATGGGTTGGGAGGGGACGATGGAAGGGTCCAATCACAGCTCGCTCAAATCAACCCATGGATCAAGTCCAACCGTGGAGCAGAAGACCAGAGCTCCTCTCCACGTCCACCCATCTTCCAACTCCACTCGCCCAAACGTCTACCAAGCCATTAGTGTCCTCCTGCGGAGCTGGGGGACGTCCTGGGGCCCACGGACCCCTTCTGGGGGTGGCCCTGGAGGTGGCCAGGCCGGGCTGGGTGAGGCCTGGAGCCCTTCATCCAGTGGGAGGTGTGGCCCTGCCCACGGAACTGGGTGGACATGGAGGTCCCCTTCCAACCCAATTCATTCCATGATTCTCTGAGCTTTAAGGTCCCTCAACCCAACCAATCCACGACTCCATGACGGAACCGGATGAGCTTTTAAGGTCCCTTCCAACCCAACCCATTCCATGATTCTCCGCTCTTTAAGGTCCCTTCAACCCAACCCAATCCACAATTCTCACTCTTTAAGGTCCTTCCAACACAAATCACTCCTTCATTCTGTGACGGAACCCACTGGGCTTTAAAGTTCCCTCAATCCACCCCAATCACAACTCCATGACGGAACCGGATGAGCTTTTGAGGTCCCTTCAACCCAACCCATTCCATGATCTCCGCTCCTTTAAGGTCCCTTCAACCCAACCCAATCCACAATCTCCACTCTTAAGGTCCTTCCACACAAATCACTCCTTCATCTGTGACGGCACCTACCGGGCTTTAAGGTCCTCTCAATCCACCCCAATCCACAAACTCCATGATGGAACCGGGATGAGCTTTGAGGTCCCTTCAACCCAACTCATTCCATGATTCTCCGCTCTTTAGGTCCCTTCAACCCACCCCAATCCCCCGACGTGTTGTGATGGAAACCGGATGAGCTTTGAGGTCCCTTCCAACCCAACCCCATTCAATGATTCTCGCTCTTTAAGGTCCCTCCAACCACCCCATTCCATGACTCTGTGATGGAACCGGATGAGCTCTGAGGTCCCTTCAACTCAACCCACGATTCTCCCCTCTTTAGGTCTTTCCAACCCATCCCAATCCACGACTCCATGATGGAACTGGATGAGCTTTGAGGTCCCTTCAACCCAACCCCTTGGTTCTCCGCTTTTTAAGGTCCCTCCAACCCACCCCAATCCCCGATGGTGTGACGGGAACCGGATGAGCTTTTGAGGTCCCTTCAACCCAACCCAATCCACAATTCTATGATGGAACGGATGAGCTTTGAGGTCCTTTCCAACCCAATCCATTCCACGATTCTCCGATCTTTAAGGTCCTTCCCAACCCAAACTCAGTCCAGGATTTTCTCCAATCTTAATGTCCCTTCAACCAACCCAATCCACAACTCTATGATGGAACCGGATGAGCTTGAGGACCCTCCAACCCACCCCAATCACGACTCTATGATGGAACCAGATGAGCTTCAAGGTCCCTTCAACCCAACCCATTCCACAACTCCATGAAGGAACGGATGAGCTTTAAGTTCCCTTCAACCCCACCCCAATCCACTACTCTATGACGGAAGCAGACGAGCTTTGAGGTCCCTTCAACCCAACCCACAATTCTCCACTCTTTAAGGTCCCTTCACCCACCCCCAATCCACACACCTCCATGATGGAATCAGATGAGCTTTGAGGTCCCTCCAACCCAATCCATTCCACGATTCTCCGCTCTTTTAAGGCCCCCTCCCAACCCCACCCCAATCCAGAAATCCATGATGGAACCGCATGAGCTTTGAGGCCCCTTCAACCCAACCACAATTCTCCACTCTTTAAAGTCCCTCAACCCACCTCAATCCACAACTCCATGATGGAACTGGATGAGCTTTGAGGTCCCTTCAACCCAACCCCATCCAACGACTCCATGATGGAACCAGACGAGCTTCAAGGTCCCTTCAACCCCAACCCATTCCACAACTCCCATGAAGGAACGGATGAGCTTTAAGGTCCCTTCAACCCACCCCCATCCACTACTCTATGACGGAAGCCAGACGAGCTTTGAGATCCCTTCAACCCAACCACAAATTCTCCCACTCTTTAAGGTCCTTCAACCCAACCCATTCCAAAACTCCATGATGGAAACGGATGAGCTTTGAGGTCCCCTCGACCCCAACCCAATCCACAACTCTATGATGGAACCAGATGAGCTTTGAGGTCCTTTCCAAACCCAATCCATTCCACAATTCTCCAATCTTTAAGGTCCCTTCAACCACCCCAATCCCCGCCGGTGTGATGGAACCGATGAGCTTTAAGGTCCCTTCGACCCAACCCAATCCACAACTCCATGATGGAACCGGATGAGCTTAAGGTCCCTTCCAACCCAACTCATTCCACGATTCTCGCTCTTTAATGTCCCTTCAACCCAACCCATTCCACAACTCTATGATGGAACCAGATGAGCTTGAGTGTCCTTTCCAACCCAATCAATTCCACGATTCTCCAATCTTTAAGGTCCTTCAACCAACCCAATCCACGACTCTATGATGGAATCAGATGAGCTTTAAGGCCCTCCAACCCCCACCTCAATCCACAACTCCATGATGGAACGGATGAGCTTCAAGGTCCCTTCCAACCCAACCCAATGCACGCTTCCTCCAATCTTTACGGTCCGTCCAACCCACCCCAATCCACGACTCCATGATGGAACCGGACGAGCTTTGCATGGTCCCTTCAAACAATGCACGATTCTCCGCTCTTTAAGGTCCTTCCAACCCAACCAATCCACAACTCCATGATGGAACCGGATGAGCTTTACAGTGGTCCCTTCAACCCAACCCATTCCACGACTCCATGAAGGAACAGACGACCTTTGAGGTCCCTTCAACCTCAACCAACAATCTCCGCTCTTAAGGTCCCTCCAATCCACCCCAATCCACGACTCCATGATGGAACCGGATGAGCTTTGAGGTCCTCCTTCAACCCAACCCGCGATTCTCCGCTCTTTAAGGCCCCCTCCAACCCACGGCAGTGCGGCATGAGCTCTGCGGTGGCTCACGTTTGCGCTCCGGCTGTCCCCCCCCCGGCGGCGGGCAGCCGGTCGGCCTGGAAGGAGTTAAATCTCGGCGGCTTCTTGCTCTCCATCTGCCGCTCTGCCGCGTGGGCTGGCTCGGTGGCTGTTTTTCTCCTGCTCCAAGTTGGCAGTCGCTGGGCTTTTCCATAATGCCAAGCATTTTGGGAATTGTGAGCGGAATGAAACGATCCAATCTCCTGCCTGCGACATGAACTTTTCATTAACTTACAACCTTGTCAGCAAAAGCATTATCAAAGCTGAAGATGAAAATGCTAATGAGCTGCCATTTGCATATTTTGCTTTGTTGGAATGTCATTAATTATACATTTTATGATGATGAATGCAGCTGTCGGAGCTTTCGCCCGCGGCATAATTAGCCCCAGGCAGAATGCCAGGAGCCCATCAGCACTTTTGTGGCGGCAAAAAAAAGATGGAAAAATAAACCAAACAACTCCAAAAACCACGGCCCAAAAAATCCCTTTTCCTCCATCGGTTCCTCCTCTCAACCGCCGTTCCATCAACTGCGCGGCCCAGGAGGTCGGGAGAAGGGCCTAAAGGTGGATCGCTCCCTCCGAGTTGGGTTTTTGGAGGGTTTCATAAAGGCAAAAGGAGGGGAAAAAAAAAACCCCACCTCGTGGTTCTTCCAACTTAATTAATGCCACGCTTAATTATAACGCCATGATGTCAGCGGGTTTAATTAAGGGTTGGCGCGTTGACAAGAAAGCTCCTCGTGGCGGGAAGAGTCGCCAGAGGAGGAGGTGGGAGGTGAGCGGCGAGGCTGAGGAACCAGAACGGCGCCGGAGACCACAAGGAGGAGGTGCTCCGGGGAGATGGTGGCATCTAAAAGAGCATCGAGTCCTGCGGTGGGGTGGAAGGACCTCAAAGATCATGGACTGGGATGGTCGGAAGGACCATAAAGATCATGGACTGGGATGGTTGGAAGGACCATAAAGATCATGGACTGGGATGGTTGGAAGGACCTTAAAGATCATGGAGGTGTGGAATGCGATGGTTGGAAGGACCTTAAAGATGATGGAGTTATGGACTGAGTTGGTAGGACCTTAAAGATGATGGAGTCGCGGACTGGGTTGGAAGGACCTTAAAGATCATGGAGGTGTGGACTGGGTTGGAAGGACCTTAAAGATCATGGAGGTGTGGACTGGGTTGGAAGGACCATAAAGATCATGGAGTGTGGACTGCGATGGTCGGAAGGACCTTAAAGATCATGGAGGTGTGGATTGGGTTGGTCGGAAGGACCTTAAAGATCATGGAGGTGTGGACTGCGATAGTTGGAAGGACCTTAAAGATCATGGAGGTGTGGACTGGGTTGGAAGGACCTTAAAGATCATGGAGGTGTGGACTGGGTTGGAAGGACCTTAAAGATCATGGAGGTGTGGACTGGGATGGATGGAAGGACCGTAAGGATCATGGAGTTATGGACTGAGTTGGTTGGAAGGACCTTAAAGATCATGGAGTTATGGACTGGGATGGTCGGAAGGACCTTAAAGATGATGGAGTTATGGACTGAGTTGGTTGGAAGGACCTTAAAGATCATGGAGGTGTGGACTGGGTTGGATGGAAGGACCTTAAAGATCATGGACTGGGTTGGTCGGAAGGACCTTAAAGATGATGGAGTCGCGGACTGGGTTGGAAGGACCTTAAAGATCATGGAGTTGTGGACTGGGTTGGATGGAAGGACCTTAAAGATCATGGAGGTGTGGACTGGGGTGGAAGGACCTTAAAGATCATGGAGTCGCGGACCGGGTTGGAAGGACCTTAAAGATCATGGACTGGGTTGGTTGGAAGGACCTTAAAGATCATAGAATCATGGACTGAGTTGGGTTGGAAGGACCTTCAAGATGATGGAATGATTTGGGTTGGGAGAGACTTTAAAGACCATCGAGTCATGGAATGATTTGGGTTGGAAGAAATTGTTCAGCTCCTCGAAGAGTTTGGGTTGGAAGGACCTTCAAGATGATGGAATGGGTTGGAAGGATCTTCAAGATGATGGAATGGGTTGGAAGGACCTTCAAGATGATGGAATGGGTTGGAAGGGATGATAAAGTCCACCCATTCCACAGGCAGGGTCACCACCCACCGGCTCAGGGGGTTCTAAGCCTCATCCAGTGTGGCCTTCAGCATCTCCAGGGGTTGGAGGATCACGGACTGGTTGAGGTTGGATGGGACCTTAAAGCCCACCCGGTTGCAATCCACCCGCCACGGGTTGGGACGTCTTCCACTTGACTGAGCTGAGGTCCTTGAGGACATCTGGAGCTCAAGTGGAAGGGAAGGGACAGTTGGGGTTGGTCAACGTGGAGAAGAAAAGGCTCCAGGGAGACCTTGGAGCAGCTTCCGGGACCTGAAGGGCCTCCAGGAAAGCCACGGAGGCGCTTCTCCGAGGCCATGGAGTGATGGGATGAGGGGAACAGCTTCAACTCGGACACCAGGAGGACATTGGTCACGCTGAGGGTGGGAAGCCCTCGCCCAGGTGGCCACGGTCACGTTGGAGCCCCTGACCAGCGGGAGGTGGCCCCGATAACGGGATGGGCTGGGAGACCCCTTCCAAACCCACCCATCCGTGACCTCCAACTTCTAAGCCCCCTTCCATTCCATGACCCTCAGACCTTCAAGCCCCCTTCCAACCCATTCCACCATCTCCAACCTCCAAGTCCCCTTCCAACCCCACCCATTCCACGACCCTCAGACCTTCAAGTCCCCTTCCAACCCAACCCATTCCATGACTCTCAGACCTTGAGGCCCTCTACCAACCTGACCCCCTCCATGACCTCCAACCTTTGTGGCCCTTCAATGACCCTCAGACCTGAGGCCCTCTTCCAACCTTTGAGTCCCCTTCCACTCCATTCCAGACCCCTCAGACCTTCGAGTTCCCCTTCCAACCTGACCCATTCCACGACCCTCCAACCTTTGAGCCCCTTCCACCCCATCCATGACCCTCAGACCTTCAAGTCCCCTTCCAAACCTAACCTGTTCCATGATCTCCAACCTTTGAGTCCCATTCCATTACACTCCATTCCATGACTTCAACCTTCGAGTCCCTTCCAACCCATTCCATGACCCTCAGACCTTGAGGCCCCCTTCCAATCCAACCCATTCCCCTGACCTCCAACCTTTTTGAATCCCCTTCCAACCCCATTCCATGACCCTCAGACCTTTGAGCCCCCTTCCAACCTGACCCATTCCATGACCTCCAACCTTTGAGTCCCCCTCCACTCCATTCCACGACCTCCAACATTTGAGTCCCCTTCCAACCCATTCCATGACTCTCAGACCTTCAGACCCCTCTACCAACCTGACCCCCCTCCATGACCTCCAACCTTGAGCCCCTTCCACCCCATCCACGACCCTCAGACCTTTGAGCCCCTTCCACCCCACCCCTGCCCTCCACCCTTTGAGCCCCTTCCCCACCCCCCCCGTCCCCGTTCCCTCCTCCCAAGCTGAGCTTCTCCTCATTCTTCCGCCGCCGCCACGCTGGGATTCGGTTTTTTTTTTTCCTCCCGCGAGCAGCAGCAGCGGCGCAGCAGAAGACCCCCTCCGTGTGCCGCCGAGCGAAGCCGAGGAGAAGGCCACCCCGCCGGCGGTGGAGCAGATGGGCCCCTTCCACAATGACGAAGCCGATCAATCAGAGCTGAAGGGCGCAGGTGCGGCGCAGCCGCGCAACAACGCCCCATTTCACAGTCTGTCACACACAGCCGCACGGGCGGCCAGGAGTGACCCTCCACCGCTCCCCCAGGACCTCCGCTGGAGCTCCTCGCGCCTCGCGCCCGCCTGCCTTCTCCACTGACGTCTTCATAACGGCCTCCGCTCCACCGCGACGGGGGGAGGAGGTGGCTCGGCCCCACCAGGAGCTCCTCAAGGAGGGCTCGGGGGGGCCTCGCTGCCCGCACGGCCGCCTTCTTCCAGAAGGAGCCTGGAAAAGGTTCTCCAGCCCAGCCCCACGCGGGGCCTGGAGGACATCTCCAGGGCTTTTGGGGCCCTCCAGACACAGGGACACCAAAACCTTCCTGAGATGGAGGCACCGAGGCTGGAAAAGCCCTCTGAGCTCATCCAGTCCAAGCCCAGAGTGTCCCCAAACACCATCTCCACGGCTTTTGGGGCCCTTCAGACAGGGGACACCAAAACCTTCCTGAGATGGAGGGCACCGAGGCTGGAAAAGCCCTCGGAGCTCATCCAGTCCAAACCCAGAGTGTCCCCAAACACCATCTCCATGGCTTTTGGGTTCCTCCAAACACGGGGGCACCAAAACCTTCCTGGGATGGAGTCACCGAGGCTGGAAAAGCCCTCGGAGCTCATCCAGTCCAAGCCCAGAGTGTCCCCAAACACCATCTCCATGGCTTTTGGGTTCCTTCAGACACAGGGACACCAAAACCTTCCTGGGATGGAGTCACCGAGGCTGGAAAAGCCCTCGGAGCTCATCCAGTCCAAGGCCAAAGTGTCCCCAAACACCATCTCCATGGCTTTTGGGTTCCTCCAAACACAGGGGCACCAAAACCTTCCTGAGATGGAGTCACCAAGGCTGGAAAAGCCCTCGGAGCTCATCCAGTCCAAGCCCAGAGTGTCCATAAACACCATCTCCATGGCTTTTGGGTCTCTCCAAACACGGGGACACCAAAACCTTCCTGGGATGGAGGCACCGAGGCTGGAAAAGCCCTCGGAGCTCATCCAGTCCAAGCCCAGAGTGTCCCCAAACACCATCTCCATGGCTTTTGGGTTCCTCCAAACACGGGGACACCAAAACCTTCCTGGGATGGAGTCACTGAGGCTGGAAAAGCCCTCGGAGCTCATCCAGTCCAAGCCCAGAGTGTCCCCAAACACCATCTCCATGGCTTCTGGGTTCCTCCAAACACGGGGACACCAAAACCTTCCTGGGATGGAGTCACTGAGGCTGGAAAAGCCCTCGGAGCTCATCCAGTCCAAGCCCAGAGTGTCCCCAAACACCATCTCCATGGCTTCTGGGTTCCTCCAAACACGGGGACACCAAAACCTTCCTGGGATGGAGTCACTGAGGCTGGAAAAGCCCTCGGAGCTCATCCAGTCCAAGCCCAGAGTGTCCCCAAACACCATCTCCATGGCTTCTGGGTTCCTCCAAACACGGGGACACCAAAACCTTCCTGGGATGGAGTCACTGAGGCTGGAAAAGCCCTCGGAGCTCATCCAGTCCAAGCCCACACGTAGCCTGGAGGACATCTCCATGGCTTTTGGGTCCCTCCAGACACAGGAACACCAAAACCTTCCTGGGATGGAGTCACCGAGGCTGGAAAAGCCCTCGGAGCTCATCCAGTCCAAGCCCAGAGTGTCCCCAAACACCATCCATGGCTTTTGGGTCCCTTCAGACACGGGGACACCAAAACCTTCCTGAGATGGAGTCACCGAGGCTGGAAAAGCCCGGAGCTCATCCAGTCCAAGCCCAGAGTGTCCCCAAACACCATCTCCATGGCTTTTGGGTCCCTTCAGACCGGGGACACCAAAACCTTCCTGAGATGGAGACACCGAGGCTGGAAAAGCCCTCTGAGCTCATCCAGTCCAAGCCCACACGTAGCCTGGAGGACATCTCCATGGCTTTTGAGTCCCTCCGGATATGGAGACACCACCACTACGGTGGTACGGACTCATTAAGGTTGGAGAAGATCTCCAAGGTGATCCATTCCAACCCCACGTGTGTCCTCAGGCCCCATCTCTGTGGCTTCTGAAGGCCATCCAACCCGGCCTTGGACACCTCCAGGGATGGGGCAGCCACCACCGCTCGGAGCAACCCATGTTTTGATGTCCTCAAGGCCTTTCCCTGGCCCCGAAGCCACCTGAGATAACAGCGGTGGGGAGAAGAAGGAGTGAAGGACACGGCGGGACAGACGCCACCTGCAAAAACCCAACCTCGGCCAAAAAGAAACGGGACCTCGTGGAGGAAAGGTTGAAATCATGGCTTGAAGGAAGGTTAGAAAAACAAAGAGCCGGTGAGTCATGGTGGAAACTTCATCCCTTCTCCTTAGAATAACAGGAAGGGCCTCCAGGATGGACGGAGGCCAAGTCCTTGGATGGAGACGACTGCGACCGGAGCGTTACCGATGACGGGAGGACTTGGCATGGAGACAAGAGGAACCGAGGAACCGCGTCCCAGCACCCACCTTCCCACCAGCTCCTTTCCAGGAGCTGCTGAGAGCAAGGAGGGCCCTCCAGAGAACCTTGGCCCATGATCCAGCCTGGCCAGGAACCTCTGGAGACCCTTGGCCCATGGATCCAGCCTGGCCAGAGCCCTCTGGAGAACCTTGGCCCATGATCCAGCCTGGCCAGGAACCTCTGGAGAACCTTGGCCCATGATCCAGCCTGGCCAGAGCCCTCTGGAGAACCTTGGCCCATGGATCCAGCCTGGCCAGGAACCTCTGGAGAACCTTGGCCCATGATCCAGCCTGGCCAGAGCCCTCTGGAGAACCTTGGCCCATGATCCAGCCTGGCCAGGAACCTCTGGAGAACCTTGGCCCATGGATCCATCCCAGAAGGACCCTTAAAACCAAGGACTCATGGACTGCTTTGGGTTGAAGGGACCTCCAAGATCATCCAGTTCCACAGGTGCCACGTTCCATCTGTGATCCCAGAAGCCTCTGAGGTCCATCACCATCTCCACCCAAAGCCATGAGGCGGTGGAGAGGACCCACCTTGAGCAGCGCGGCGGTCCCTGGGCTCCCCTGCAGACCCCCCGTGGTGACGTCCCCAGCAGAAGCAGGGCGTGATCTTGGCCAAGCCCCACCATGCCTAACCTCGTGACGTCATCTCTTTCCCTTCCCGAAGGTCGTTAATCAACCGTCATTAAGGAGAGTCGTTAGCGGGCAACACCCCACCATCGGTGGCCCTCAAGAGGGAAGTTCTCCAACCAAGTTGTCTCATAGGGTCAAAAGGACCTTTTTTAACCATCAAAACCACTCTCAGAAGGTCCATATTTTCGTGCCCACCTTATGGCCAAAAGGACAATGTAAACCCTCTCAACCAACCCTTGACCTCCACCACCACCAAAGTCCTGGAAAGCCAAACTGAAAAGACCATCAGCTCCAGAAGGACCACTTTGGAAGGTCCACCAGAGCTTTGAGAAGTCCAATTCCACCTCCAACCCCACCGGAGCCCAAAAAGGAGGATGAGGGACTCCGAGCAACGTTCTCCACCGAGAAGAAACGCCAGAACTTACTTTGTATTCGGGAGTTAACGAAGGGAGGAGAAAGATTGTCGTGAGAACCAAGGTCTCTGCTGGCCAAGTGGTCGTAGGGAGTCCCATCTCCATAGTTCTGAGAAGACAACGCAACGGGAGAAGCTTCAATGACATTGGCCAAGGCCTAGAGGTCCTCAGCGAGGAGAAACTTCTCCCAGTGCTTGGGAAGCGATGGGTTCCACCAGGTGGTGAAAGAGACCTGGGGAGGGGTTGGAGATCATGGATGGGATGGGTTGGAGGGACTTTGGAGATCATGGGATGGGTTGGAGGCACCTTGGGGATCATGGGATGGGTTGGAGACACTTCAAAGCTCATGGACTAGGTTGGGTTAGAAGGACCTTCAAGATCATGAAACGGAAGGACCTTCAAGATGATGGCATCACAGCCCAGGTTGGGTCCAAAGGGACCTCCAAGGCCATCCAGCTCCCCCCCGCCATGGTCCCACCTCCCCTGGTTGCTCCAAGCCTTCTCCAAGCTTTCCACCTCCAGGCCTGGAGCAAAGCTAAGGTTCCTCAGGTCTCGGCGGTGCTTCTCTGACTGGAAGCGATGGTAGAACCTCCTTTGGAGGAGCCGATGGGAGGAGACACCAGGCCCAAGGCCTCGTATTTATGCAAAGGTTTTGTTCTTGGCTTTCAAAGCCCCCTGAGGACCTCATTGTCCGCCCCTGGAAGCCCGTCCATCACGGGACAAAGGCCTCCTGGGCGGGAGGTCACGTTCTTTGGGGAGTTCAACGGCTCCGATTCTTCTCGTGTTCTTTTCATCTCCAACGTCTTTGTCCTCTTCCATTCAGAGCTTCCCATGCATAAATAATCGTGTGGGCAAACTCCAGGAGGACTTTTCACCACAGGGGTTTCCTTCAGAAGAAACAAACCTCACGGCGAGGAGAAGAAAGGAATGACGGCGTGGAGGAAGGATCGGGCACCACCGCCCCCCTCAAAAGGTTCTCCTCCTCGCTCCAAGAAGGACCTCCAAGGAGAACCACAGCTCTGAGGGACCTGCGGGGAGTTTGGTCTGGAGAAGGCTGATGGGACACCTCGTGTGGCTCTCGGCAGCTCCTGGAGAGGACCTTGTGCGGAGGTCAACGCTCTCCAACCAAGGGAACCAAGGGACGGGAGGAGATGGTCCTGGTGTGGTGGAACCACCTCGGCTTGGTGGGACCTCCCCGGCAGGAAGGAAAGGTTAATGACTGAGAAGAAGCACTAAATTCATCTCAGGAGGAGGTTGAGCTCGTTAAGAACGGGATTTTAACGAGAAAAAGAGGAGATCTACTTACCCGGGATGGACTTGGATGTCCCGCGTTGGCCCAGGAGCCGGAACCGCTTCGTTCTTCTACACCTGTGGAGAAGAAAAGGTTCTTCAGGCCTGCTTGCAAGGGTTGGTTCCTCTCATA